>NW_021626460.1:0-5390 GCF_004785775.1 Grammomys surdaster
CTAACCTGTATGTCTCAGTAAGCCTCCTGCCTCAGAGTAGTGTTATAGAGTGTATCTAGCTTGATTAAATCTCCATGAAGACAATAAAATGAACTGAGACCTGGTGAATGTAAGACCTCATTCACAGAGTCACTGCACAGACACTAATGTTTTCTTCTGCTTTTTGACAATTATAAGTTTAAATAATTTTGTATTTACATCTACAACTTTACATTAATATTTTCATACATGACACAGATTTGTACATTTATATCAAAATAATTACAAATAGAAGTTTTAGTATAGAGTTAAAAAACTACGAACAATAATTTAAATCTCCTTTTTAAAAAGAGTTCACACTAGATGCACTTTGTATTTGAATTAGGAATATTAAAGTTGTAAAACATTTTAGGAAAAGTAGAAATTGGCTCTGTTTAATTGGCAAGCTTTCCAGTCGGAATCTTTTTGTTGTTGTTGTTGTTGTTGTTGAAGATTTTACAGTGTATGGATATGTCTATATACTCTAGTATTTATTGTTCAGAAAAGAGTTATGGTAAAATATTTTACTTATTAATTTATTTGCTTATTTATATTTTAAATTTTATTTTTACTTATTCACTTTATATCCTGCTCACTGTCCACTCTCTTCCATACCCTCCCACAATCCTTTCCACATGCCCCTCCCTTTCTCCTCTGAGCGGGTGGGCCTCCCCTGGGTATGTCCCCACCCTCGCATATAAAGTCTGTCACACTAGGTTCATCCTCTCCCACTGAGGCCAGACAATGCTGTCCATCTAAAACATATCCCAGGTACAGGCAACAGCTCTTGGGAGAGCCTCTGTGCTTGTTTCTCTTTCATAAGACCAAGTTGCACATCTGCTACTTAAGTTCTGGGATGTCTAGGATGTCTATATCATTTGGTTAGTGGTAGAGTCTCTGAGATCGCCAAGTGGCTTGGTTACTTAAAACTTAATCTTCTTGAGGAGTTCCTGTTACATGCAAGGCCTGTACTCTACCTCCAACTCTTCCATAAGAATCCCTAAACTTCATCCACTCCTTTGCTGTGGATGTCTCCATCTCTCTGAATCAGATGTTGTGTGGAGCCACTTAGGGGACAGAATTGCTGGACTCCTGTGTGCAAGCATAACAGAGTATCATTAACAGTGATAAAATATGATGCTTGTCGATGGGAATGGTTAGTTTCATTATTGTTTGGACATTCTCTTAGTCTCTGCTTCATCCCCTGTCCCTGCATTTCTTGTAGACAGGATAAATTTTGGGTCAAAAGTTTTGTGGGTTGTTTGGTGTTCCTATAACACCAGTGGGGATCCTGCCTAGCTACAGGAGATCACGTCTTAATGTCTCATATCATCCTCAGTGCTGTGAATCAAAGATAAGGTTACCTCCATTTATTGTTGGGCATCTCCCTTATCCTACATCTATGTGTCATCTTGGAGATACCCCCTACTTTCCCACCCTGTCAGTTGCAGATTTCCATGGTCATCTGGCCATCACCCCTGTCCCTTCCCACACCTCATCTTGAAACTCCTCATTCCACTTCCCATCTTCTTTGCCAACTTGTTCCTGCCCTCCTTCTGGCTTTTATGACTGTTTTATTTCCCCTTCTAAGTCAGATTCAAGAATCCTCCTTTATGCCTTCCTTCTGTTTAGTTTCTTTGGGTCTGTGGAGTGTAGAGTGAGTATCCTGTAATTTAGGGTTAATACCCACTTATAAGTGAATACATACCATTCGTTTCCTTTTGGGATAGAGTTATCTTGCTTAGGAAGATATCCCCAAGATCCATCCAATTGCCTGTAAAATTGATGATGTCTTTGTTTTTCTTAGTTGAATAATATTCCCGTGTGTGAATAATACTTGTTTGTGTAGGTGCATCACATTTTCTTTATCCATTCTTCAGTTGGTAGACAACTAGATTGTTTCCGGTTTCTGACTCTTATGAATAATGCTTCTGTAAACATAGTTGAACAAATGGTTTGTGACATGGTGGTGCAACTTTTGTGTAAATGCCAAGGAATGGTATAGCTGGATCTTTAGGTAGAGCTATACTCCTAGTTTACTGAGAAACTGCCAAATTGTTTCCAATATGGTTGTAAAAGTTTGCACTTTCAACAGCAAAGGAGAACTATGCCCTTTGCTTTACATGCTGGCCACCATGCCCTATCACTTGAATTTTGATTGTAGCCAATCTGATGGGTGTAAGATGGAACCAAAAAGGTGTTTTGATTTGTATTTTTCTTATGACTAAAGATTTTGTGCATTCCTTTATTGCTTCTCTACCTTTTGAGATGTATCTGTTAGGCATTTGCTGTTTAACTTTGTGCCTCACTTTTTAATTAGGTTATTTGGGTCGTTATCTGACTTCTTGATTTTTTTTTAAATTTTAGATGTTATCACTCTGTCAAGAGTAGGGTTGGTGAAGATACTTTCTCAGTCTGTAGGCTGCCATTTTGTCTCATTGACAGTATCCTTTGCCTTATAGAAGCTTTGCAGTTTTATCAGGTCCCATTTATCAATTTTTGATCTTAGAACCTGATCCATTTTTGGTCTTCTCAGGAAATTGTCTCTATGACCATTCTGTTCAAGGGTATTTCTCCATTTCTCTTCTATGGAATTTAGTGTGTCTGGTATTCTATTGTGTTGAAGTTGAGATGAGGATTGTATTACATCTCTAGATTTGTTCTTGTAAGATGGCCATTTTTCACTAAGTTGATTCTAGTTATCCATGAGCATGGGAGAGCTTTCCATCTACTGATACCTTCTTCAATTACTATCGTCAGAGTCTTGAAGTCCTTTTCATACAGCAGATCTTTCACTTTCTTGGTTAAGTTTACACCAAGATATTGTATAGTATTCATGGCTATTTTAAAATGGGTTGTTTCTCTAATTTCTTTCTGGGCTCCTTTATCTTTTGTATAAAGGAGGGCTACTGATTTGTGTGAATTAATTTTGTATCCAACTCCTTTGTTAAAAGAGTTTATTAGCTGTAGAATTTTTCTGTAGAATTTTTGGGGAGGGTTTTATATTATCCTATCATTTGTAATAATGATATTTTGACTTCTTAATTTCCTATTGTATTCCCTTGATCTTTTCAGTTTTCTAATTACACTAATAGACATCAAGTGCTCATTGAATAGATATATAGAGAGTGGACAGCATTGTTTGCTTCTTGATTTAAGTCAAATTGTATTGAGTTTATGTCCATATAGTTTGATGTTGGTTATAGGCTTGCTGTAATTTGCTTTATTATGTTTAGGTATGACCAATGTATCCCTAACTTCTCCAAGCCTTTTATCATGAAAGACTGTTGAATTCTGTCAAAGGCTTTTTTGGCATCTAATGATATGGGCATGGGAATTGTTCTTTTTTTATATGGAAAATTACACAGAGTGGTTTTCATATATTGTATGATACATGCATTTCTGTGGTGAAGCCTATTTGATCATGGTGGATAATCTTTTTGATATTGCTTTAGATTCTGTTTGTGAATATTTTATTGAATACTTTTACATATATGTTCATAAGGAAAATTTGATGATAATTCATTTTTGTTTGCTTGTTTGTTTGTTTGTTTGAATTATTGTGTGGCTTGCATATCCGGGTGATTTTGGCCTCATAAATTTAATTTGTCAATGTTTCTTCTGTTTCTATTTTGGGAATTATTTTAGGACACTGGTTTTAACTCTTCTTTGAGAGTCAGGTAGAATACTGCCTTACTTCTACCGAATGCTACTATTTCCACAGGTGTAATGGTTGTATTTCCATTGTTTTTATGGTGTTGATTGAACTTTAGTAAGTGGTGCCTATCTAGAAAATGATCCATTTCTTTTAAATTTTCTAGTTTTGTGCACCACATGATTTTAAGTAGAACCCAATTATTCTTTATTTTGCTTAGGTATTTGTTATGTCCTCATTTTCTTTTCTGACTTTATCAATTTGAATATTTTCTCTGAATCATTCAGTTAGTTGCAATAAAGGCTTATTGATCTAAGTGAGTGTTTTCAAAGAATCTACTCTTTGCTTCATCAATTATTTGTATTGTTCCTCCCCCTCTCTCTCTTTGTATTTCATTCATGTCAGCTTTCAGTTTGATAATTCCCTGTCATTTTCTCTTCTTGGATAGGATTACTTCTCTATATTCTAGAGTTTTTATGTGTGCTGTTAATATGATAGTATGGGATCTCTATGTTTTATGTAAGCATTTAGTTCTATTCATTTCCTGTTAGCACCACTTTCATTGTGCCTCAGAAGATTTTGTATATGTGTGTTCATTTTTTATTGAATTCTAGAAAGTCTTTTTTTTTAATTCTCTCTTTTCACTGAGTAGAGAGTTGTTTAGTTTCTATGACTTTGTATCTTTTTTTTTTTTCATTTTCCTGTTGTTGAAATCCAGTTTTAATCCATGGTAGTTTGATAATAAGCAGGGCTCTTTTTTTTTTTTCAATCTTTGGTATCTGTTGAAATTTGCTTTGTAACCAAGTGTGTGTTTAACTTTTGAGAAAGTTATCTGAGGTGCTGAGAAGCATGCATATTCTTTGGTTTTGGTTGAAATGTTGTATAGTATTCTTTATGTCCATTTGGTTTATACTGTCTGTTAGCTCCAGTATTTGTTTGTTAATTTATCTTTTATTCTTCTGATGTAATTGTCATTTTGGAGGCTCACCTCCTCCCTCTGCTAACTTAGATCTAGTCCTGGATGCCTCTAGACCCTGTGCAATCTCATCTATATCTAGAATGTTTTCAGCCTTCAAGACATTTGCTGAACACGTTCAGGCTATCTTAAATTTTCTGAATTTTGACTGACTGGTTGAACTCATCTTTTCTCCTTTAATCTCTTGCAGAGCTGATTTTGATTCAATCTAACTTCTCTGGATGTTTTAATCTCGTTATCTTTCTCATTCTCTGGCTCTTTTTGTATTCATATGTGTCTAGCTTGTTTACACTCTGCAACCTGTCTCTGTAGAATTGCTTTAGTACAAGTGCTTCCTCTCTGTGTCTGTACTACCTTACCTTATTTTGTTGATGAGCACTGAGCATCATTCATTGATTTGTCACTTTGCCTCCCATCCAACTATACATCACTTTGAACTATGGTTGCTTCATTCTACAACAAAGTAAATTTAGCTTCATGGTTTGGTGTTAAAGATGTCTACGAAGGATGTGTCCATATAATATCCAAAGGAATAAAGGTGTGTGTTAAATGTTGAGCCACACCACACCTAAATTTTTTTCTGTAAGTAACACAGTAGCAGGTTTAACTGTCTGATCAACTCTCCTTAAATATTTCTTTGTTTAGTTTTTGGCTGAATGGCATGTTTGGTTGTGAGAATGAAACATCTCCTAAGGTGTCAAGGAAGTGTTTGAATTCGCTAAAAAGCAGACATGAGCAGAT
>NW_021626461.1:0-14825 GCF_004785775.1 Grammomys surdaster
ACAGGTGCTGTTTACTTCTTTACAGTGCTCGGAATCAATGTTAAGCACAAACATGTGAGCCAGTGTCTTTCCAAACCTATACATTTCAACAATTTGTTCAAGTTTCCAGAGAGATTTGGTGTCAAATATTTCTTAGGAGCTTGTTTTATAACATTTACCTTTTATGTGTTTCATAAAGTTCTGTGTTTGTTTAAATAGAGAAGAATAAATGTTAAACAATAAATTATGGAATAAAAATTGTGAAGATAAAGATGGGAGATGCTTGGTCAGTGAAAAGCATACAGTACACCCAAATTAGGGCATTTACATTTCTTGGAGATGACATCACAGCAGATACAAAACAAACAAACAAACAAACAAACAAACAAAGAAACTTATTCCACTCCTCTCAGTAGCAGGACTTGCAATTTCCCATTTCATGTCTGCCCAAGCCTGAACCCAGTAACCTCTTGTTAACATGTATGTAAAGAGGGGAAAGGTTTAGGAGGACTTATGTCTTCCCAGAGATTGTACACAGTTTAGTTGCTGGAGGAATGGGAATACCTTGCACCCTTGCATCTAGAAGCAGACTTAACTGAACTTGGCATTTTAACCATCTTTCTATTGCCCATACTCCAGTTAATAATAACTCTCCACATTCCTGAAAGTAACACTAATATACTCATTGATAGCAAGCTAGACATGAGTGGAGTAATTTCCTTGCTTTGTCATTGTTATCAAGAAACATTCGTGTCTCTGCAGGATACAGATTTCTACTTTTTTTCATCTATGCATGATAGAAGAAAGCCAGTACCCGATAAGAAGTAATTGGCTCCAGTGTCCCAGTATAGGGGAACTGGAGAGCAGGAATGTGGGAGTTGTTGGGTGAGTGGGTAACACTATCATAGAAGCATGGGAGGAAAAATGGGATATGGGTTTTTCAGGATTGGGGATACCAGACAAGGGGATAACACTGGAAATGTAAATAAAGAAAATAACAACACCCCCCACACAAAAAAAAAAGAGAAAAAAAGTAATTGATTCACTCTTTAAATAATAAAAACCATAAAACAAAATTGAAACAATTTTACCCAGATTGGAGAAGAATAACTACCTAGAATGAAGAAATGCAGAATTAGTGAAATCATAAGACAATGTTATCTCAAAAATTAAAACTAGTTAAATACTTATAGCTAGGCAGATTTTTTATTAATTAAGTTATTTATGTAATTAACATCCAAATTGTAGCTTTCTATCCATTCTCTCCTTCCAATCTCTCCTTCTCCTCTTCCCTCTCTGCTCAACCACTCTTCTTCCCCTTGTATATAATACAGAAGAGAACTCCATTAATATTAATCATCCCCTCTACGCCAAGTCCTAGTAAGCCTAGGCACATATCCCTTATTGAAGTTAGAAAAGACAGTCCAGTTAGGGGAAAGGAATTCAAAGGAACACAATGCAACCAAAAATAGCAAATATTCCTTCTCTAAGAATCCCACATGCAAAGCAAGATTCACAACTGTTGCATGAATAGAGAGCCTAGGTCCATGCCAGGCATGCTCTGTGGTTGGTAGTTCAGTCTCTATGAGCACCTATGGGCCCAGGTTATTTAATTTAGTGGGATTTCCTGTAGTGACACTGTTCACTCTGGCTCCTTCAATCTTTCCTCTTTCTTGTCCACAGGAGTTCCCAAGCTCTACTTAGTTTTTCTGTGGTTTTCTGCATCAGTTTCCATCAGTTGCTTGGTAAAGCCTCTCTTTTGACAGTTTTGGTAAGCTCTTGTCATAAGTATAGCAGCATATCATTAATGGTATTAAGGGTGGTCACCCTCTCAGTGTGTGGGCATAAATCTATTCAAGTCATTCGTTAACTTTTGTTCAAATTGTCCATCTTTTACCCCTGTACATCTTGTAGTGAATGGCCAAACATACTCCATCTTGGGATTGAACTCCATTAGAAAAAAAAAAAAAAGAAGAAGAAGAAGAAGCCTGAGAATTTGACCTGCAGGTGAACCCAAGCTACACCCAAGTTCCAGCAAGCATCAATCAGCTTTACTCTGGGCCATACCCTAAAGTTACTCTCTAGCTACTCCCTAGCAACAACCAATCGGGATAAGTCTGATATCTCCAAGTGTACTTTCAGACATTTTGGGATTTTTCTTGTTTTTACTTCAGAGCACCTACAGGTTGCCTTATGATTCTCATTTGATTAAATGTTTCCCATTCTGGAAACCCCCTTGCATGCTTACCATTTCCTATAAAATCTCATCATGATGATGTCTGGGGGCTTAACCTTCCTCTCTTGATGTGGCATGTGGGCCAAAAGTCAAGCTTGAATAAGTGCCTTAGTACGTTTGCATCAGAATTGAGTCCCTGGTGTTCTTTTGAGGTTCACAAAAGCTTCTGAAAAGGACACTGCACTAGGAAAGAAATGTTGTGGTTCTAAGATTTTGTGGTTGGGTTGGTGTCCCAATTCCTCCACTGGAGCACTTGCCTGGTTATAGGAGATAACCATATCGCTACATATCCCTTATTGCTCAAGACTTATCTAGAGTCAGCCTCTTAAAGTTCTTGGAGTTTCAGTTGTCCTAAGATTATAGATCTTTCCAGAGATGCAACCCCTGGTGGGTTGTAGTGTTTTTACGTGGTGTTGGGTTGAATTGTGGTTCCCAAGTATGGCCCTTGCCAAGGGCCTAGGGCTGCTGCTTAGAGGGACAGATGCACGGGAATTTGTGTTCTCTAGACTTGGTGATATGTGAATCCATGGGACTCAGCTCTTGGGATGGAGAACACAGTCTGAGGTCCTGGGGGAGAGAGAAAAGCTCTGACTGCATCTGCAGGGATGAGAGTCTTGGTTAATGGCACTCGCTTGGCTGGGTTACAACTGGCTTGGCTTGCCTGCTTGGGCCTCCATGGTTGGAAGGTAGAGAGGTTGTCAGCTGGAGATTATGTGGTTGCACAGTAGTTTTCCCCACTGCGGGTCCCATGGAAGAGACATAGTTCAGGATCTTACAATGTTGCTTGTCATGGTGAAAAATGGATAAAACTATTCCCTGATGTTCTCAAGGCAGGTCTAAGGTTAAATACCTTTTGTAAGAAAGAGGGTCTGGGAAAGAATGTTTAATTGCCTGCACTCGCTGGCTTTTAGGTATCTCATTTATATGGAGATCTATCTTGAGACTCCTTGGCCTGCCATCATCCCCTCTACCTGTGGAGAGACTAGTGGGTGTATTGTCCTATATGTCTGAAAGGCTCTGAGAGATGGAGGTCTTTACCTTGTATCAGGAGCCCGAAGTCTGGGATCATGGCAAAATGCATGCTGTCCCTTGAAGGGAAATCTGTGGGGTGGCTAACCTACTGGATCTCTGCCAATCTCTAGCCAGTTTTCGACCACAAACCATGCTATCCTTTCACAGTCCTACAACCCGCAGTGAAGCTGAATCTCCAAGTATAATCTTGCTCCAACCTCCCCTAATTTCCTTCCCCATTTCCATTCTGACCAACCTCTCTAAGCCAGTCTTGTCCCTCTATCCACCTCCCTCCCCATATCTAATCTAATCTATATCTCACCTTTCAGTGAGACACAAACATCCTGACTTAGGCCCTCTCTTGATATCCACCTGAGATGGTTTTATGGATAGCCCTGTGGTTGTTTGTATTTTGATGCTGATTCTGCTCTCAGATGGGCTGCAAAGGAGAAATGAGTCAACTACTCAGGTGACTTATTGTGAACCATTCCCTAATGAAAAAAGGAGGCGATCACTGGAGGCATAGGTGGGACTACCAGGTTGGATAAGGGAAGAGAGGAAGCAGGAGAGAAAGAGAGCATCCTTTTAGGACAGAACAGATATAGGGCACAATGCAGCTACTAGTGTCTCCCATGCTCATGCCAGGATATGCCACCAGAGGAATTAGAATTAATATAGCTTACAAGGTTAGCATTCTAGTTGTAGCACCCAGAGATTGAGTTACCAATGTTTCTGAACTAAGATTGTGTGGTGGTTTTCTTCTTGTGGTGACCTGACTGAATTCAAGAGAGAAAGGAGGCAAAGTGGGTTTTCTTGATGTGGACCACAAAGGCCATCGGGTATTGAAGCATCAGGCTGGTGTGGTGACTGGCCAGAGGGAACTTCGTGAGTCTGGTGGAGATATTTTGGGGCTCTGGTGCCATGCAACCCACTACTGCTATGTGGCCCTCCAGTGCTAGGCATAGCATGGAAACTGCTGCTAATTTTTAATATTTCCCATAACAGGGTTGGATTTCAGAGTTGATGTAATTTCCATTTCCCTGATGACTAAGGACTTTGATCATTTCTTTAAGTGTTTTTTGACCATTAGAGATTCTACTTTTGAGTAATCTGTATAGCTCTGTTTCATTTTTTAATCTGGTTATTTTGGTTGCTGATGTTTAACTTCTTGAGTTCTTTATATATTGTAGATATTAGTCCTCTGTCAGATGAAAGTTGGTAAGGATAATTTCTAAATCTTAGGCTACCATTTTGTGATAATAATAGTGTCCTTTGTTTTACAGAATTTCGCAGTTTCATACAGTCCTATTCATCAATTGTTGATCTTAGAAACTGAGTTATTGGTATCCTGTTCAGGAAATTGTTTCCAGTAGCAATGCCTTCAAGCCTATGCCCCACTTTCTTTTCTATGAGATTTATCTTATCCAGTTTGATGTTAAAGTCCTTGATCTACTTGAACTTGAGTTTTTTGCAGTGTAATAAATATGGATATATTTGCAGTCTTCTACACATAGATATACAGTTAGATCAGGTCCATTTGTTGAAGATGCTTTCTATTTTCCATTGTAGGGTTTTGGCTTGTTTATCAAAAATCAAATGTCCATTGATAGATTTGGGGTTTACTTATGGATCTTTATGTGATTCCATTAATCAACCTGTTTGTTTCTGTATGAATACCAAGCAGATTTTATTTCTATTTCACTGTGGTACAGCTTGTATTCATGGATTGTGATGCATCCAAAATCTAATTTAGTGTTCAGGAATGTTTTGGCTGTTGTGGTAGGTATTTTTTCTTTTCGCATATGAAGATCAGCATTGCTATAAAAATTATTTTGGAATTATTATGGAGACTGCAATGAATCTGTAGATTGCATTTGATAAGATGGCCATTTTTACTATGGTAATTTTGCCAAGCCATCTACTGATACGTCTTCCAATTTCTTTCTTCTGGGATTTGTAGGTCTTATCATTCAGATTTTTAACTTGATTTGTTATTATATATATATATATATATATATATATATATATATATATATGTATATGGAGCACTGAGTTCTTTAACTTAATTTTGTATCAGCACCTTTACTGAAGCTGTTTATCAGCTCTATGAGTTCTCTGATGGATTTTTTGTAGTTGCTTATATATAATATCATATTGCGTGTTAATAGTGATTTTTCCACTTCTTAATTTCCAAATTATATCCTGTTGATCTCTTTAGCTGTTTTATTGTTCTGACTAGTATTTCAGGTACTATATTGAACAGATAGGAAGAGAGCTGCCACCATTGTCTTGTCCCTGATTTTGGAGGGACTCCTTTAAGAGTCTCTCCATTTAGCTTGATTTTGGCTGTGCTTGCTGTGTATCAATTTCATTATGTTTAGGTATGTGTGTTGTATCTGTGACCTCTCTAATACTTTTTAACATACGGGCTTGTTGGACTGTCAAAAGATTATTCTGCATCTGATGAAATGATCTTGTCATTTTTTCTTTAAATTTGTTTATATGGTGAATTATGTTCATGGGTTTTTTATATTTTCAACCATTCCTGAAGTGCTGGGATTTCTCAGCGCTGTGCACCTTGCTCCAGAGGATTTAGCAAGCAAAGAATGTGGGTGGAGTGAAGGGAAGCTAGCAAGCATGGTATGGTTCATGCTCAGCAACTGTGATGAAGGTGGGTAGAGAGGTGGCTAGAGAATGGAGGTCCCTCTGGGATAGCAGGATGTTAAGGACAGTTTGTCCTGTCCACAGGACTTAGTTAGAAACACACATGTTATTTTGTAATGAGTATTATCTCTAGAAAACTTAAATTTATTAATAATTATACACTGTCCAATCCCTACTATGCCTAAGCCTGAGTGTTTTTGAAGAAATTTTTATGTGTTGAGGACTATCTCAACCCTGATTTTCCATTTATATTTTACATTCTTAGTTAAAGCTCTTAACTAGGTCTGGGATAATAGCTTAGTTGGTGAAGAGCTTATCTGTCAAGAATGAGGAAGGACCTGAGTTTGATGATACAAAAACCATCTTACAAAACAATGCCTGTGGATAAAATATATCTTTAGAGTTTACAATTCTTGATATCCTTCTACATGGCCAGACTTTGATACCTAGTACACAGGTCAGGTGGCTAAAAACTGCATATAACTCCATTTTTTAGGGAAACTGTATACCTTCTTTTTACCTTGCCTAAAAACAACCTACATGCATATAAATTAAAGAATATTTTAAGGTAAGGTCTAGTGGTGTATTTTTACAAACCCAGAGGTGGGGAAATGTTTGCATGCATGTCTCAGGGTTCAGCCTAGCATAATTGGTTTGCTGTGTGTGAGAAGTGAGACCCTGCCTCAAGGAAAAAGTAGGTGCAAATGAGAAACAGTACCTCTGGTAGTCATCCATACATATGTATGTATGGCACACACACACACACACACAGACAGACACATACACACACAAGTTTATAAATGCACATTTTTATATGGGATTGTTTGGCTGACATATGCAGCCTTGTTATTTATCAGCAGACAAATGTCCATTCTAACAGTTGTCAAAATGATTCCCCTTCTGATTGTTGACTTGATCTTTCTTTTCATAGCTATTGTACAGTTGACATTTTGGTCTTCATTAAAGTGCCCTCTGTTCAGTTGATCAAAATTGAAAGCCAGTGCTGAAGTTATTGCAGACTTACAAAAAAGATTTCAAAATTTATCATGAATAGAAAAATATTCAGCTTTCCAGGTTGTTATTCGTCATTATTTGAGAGAAGGCTAGCAGGGCTGTTTAAGCAGGAAAATATTTCCATAGCAGAACTGAAGAGTACATTTGCCTGGCATTTTCTTTTTCAGTATGATGTGTGATGGATGTGTCATTCTGCATCACCTGAAACTGAAGATTAAAAAAAAAAGAAAATGTTAAAAAAATTGCTAGCATTAATGGCAAAATATAATTAACAACTATAAAATAAAATGTCAGAATATGAAAAAAAGTTCTTCTAGTACTATGAACTGACCACAAGGAATATATGTCAAAATGATGAAGATTTAACAACCAAAGCTAAATTATCATTATGCAAAAATAAGAAAAGTTTTGATTCAAATTTAAGACTTCATAATGATGTCTTGATATGTAAACATTTATAATATTTATGAACCTTGATTTTTGGCTTAATCCGCATTTAACAAAGAATATGAATGTGTTTTACAGTTCGTGAACGTGAAAAACAATCCATGTGTTTCTTTTTATCTTATTAGTTTTATTGTTTTATATATGCGTGATGATGTTAAGAGGTACATGATGATATTTCTATACATGTTTGTGTTGTGTAACTAAATAATCACCATCCTATTATTTGATTCAAGTAGAGATTTGAGAGGTTGTGAAAAGATTTAAAGAGACATAAGATGATTTATAATTTAAATTCTACTATATCTTCTTATTTCCAATAAACCACAGTTTCAATATTATAACATGTAATTACAAATAGGATTAGTTTACAGTCTGTACATACTGTCCATGTACCTAACCAAAGCTTATAAAGTCACTGTGCTTCTGAATTGGGGCTGACCTTGAATTTCTCTCTCAGAAGCAATGTTTTGAATCTGTGGTAAGCCACTAAGAATGTCAAGTCCTTCAAAGGTAGGGTGCAGGTATAATTCTTCATTTAAACAAACATGATTCTCAGTGTGGGAAAAAATAAAGCACAGTTAGTTAAATCTACAAGCTAAAGAGACAATCTTGACCAAACTGACATATGGTCAGCTTACCTAAATAACATATATTTATTATATACATAAATAGATTCATTATGACATGTTTGGGAAGCACAACATATATTCTCATATTCAATTCCATTTTTATTTTCCTCTTCACTCTTTCTCTCTAGTTTCCTTCCACTTTCATAAGTTTAGTAGCTGAGGTTTTAATCTTTCATCTGTCTAAACACACACACACACACACACACACACACCCATACACACAATCCACAAATGACAGTAAGCATGGGATCATTGTATATGTGACATTGATTAATCGATTTACCAAGATTATTTGCAGATCTGTCCATTTTTCTCAAATTTTTAAAACAAAGATACTGTATTCATGATTTAGCTGTCAGAGAGGCTGTTCCAACTCATTGAAAACATTTTTGTGAATTAAGATTTAAACAATGTTCATGAAATGAGAGCCAAATATACAGACACTGGCATAGACAACAGGAGTGAGGGCAAATGTCTTTAATGTCCAAGGGAGTCAGTTTTCTTAACTGTTGAGCCATCTCTACAGCTCCTAAGTTTCCCGTTGTAATAGCATCTGAATTCACAGCTCTTTTCAAACTCTAGACAACAAAGTTGCTATTGAAATGTTGGGCAAAGTAGTAGTGTCAAGCACCAATACATGTACACATTATAAAGAAATGATGTTGTGTATGAGTTTGGATGAGAAAAAACTGTCAATCTTAAAAAGACATATTTTCTAACATGAGTAAATTATTATAAGTTACTATAAATATATACATATATTTAAACAAAACCAAGAATATATAAAACCTTTGGAATCCCATGAATTTGTAGAAAGTTGAAATTTTCAGCTAATGCTAAGCTTTGTGAGATAGTAAACAATTTCATCCTTCCAGGTAATTTATTTGGAACTGATTCTTTTCTAAGATATTTTTCTTTTCAAATACTGTATATTTGTGATTGTAGAGTCATATACACTTGTATATAAAGGAAGTCAGAAGAAAACCTTGGCTATTATTTCTCTGTCACTATCCAACTTGGGGTAAATTTGCTTGAATATTTATTTGTTTTTCATACTTATTTACATAATTAGGTATTTATTTATTTACTTGTTTTGAGAATAAAATAACCATGAATAGGGTGTTGGGAGCCGACTCTGAGCAGAAAGCGACTCATCTTTGCAGCCATCTCGAGCCATATACCCTGACAAGAAAATTGATTTCAACAGCCTACAACAGCTGAACACACTCTGATAACTATCTTGATATACCCAAGATTTCCTTTCAATCAAGGCTAGGCCGTGGTGGCACATGCCTTTAATCCCAGCACTTGAGAGACCCAAGGTGAAATTCAAGGAGAGATTAAAGGCGAGACTCAAGGCAAGACTTGAGGAGAGATATAAAAGGAGAGACTTGAGGAGAGAACAGAGCAGACTCTGTCTCCTCTCCAGGGCAGACTCTGTCTCGTCTCCAGAGCAGACTCTGTCTCGTCTCCATTCTTCCTGTCTCTGTCCTCTCTCTCTCTCTCTCTCTCTCTCTCTCTCTCTCTCTCTCTCTCGCTAAGCCCTGACCCGCGGACTGGAACAGTAGAATGGGCAGTTAC
This sequence comes from Grammomys surdaster, assembly GCF_004785775.1. Classification (NCBI taxonomy): domain Eukaryota; kingdom Metazoa; phylum Chordata; class Mammalia; order Rodentia; family Muridae; genus Grammomys; species Grammomys surdaster. The sequence continues at coordinate 9,562 of NW_021626461.1, forward strand.
AATAGGGGAAAATCTGAAGATGGAAAACTGCAGAAAGATATCAGGAGATACAGAATAAAAGAATTGGAACAATGAATTTCAGGCAGAGAAGATATTACAGAAGACCTTGGCACATTTGTGAATAAAAAAAAACCAACAAAGTTCCTAACTGAAAAACATCCAGGGAATTTGGAAAACAATGAAAAGACCAAACCTAAGAATAATAGTAATGGAAGTATGTGAAATTTCCCCATTTCCAAAGGCCAGAGAACATCTTCAACAAACATAAAGGAAATCATAAAGGAAAGCTTCCATAACCTGAAGAAAGTTATAGCCATATGGTAATAGAAGCCTACAAAACACCCAGTTGATTCAAAAAGAAAAGGAATTCCTCAGTCCTTTATTAGCCAAAACACTAAATTTACAGATCAAAAACAAAAATTATTAAAAATTGTAAGGGAAGACAACCATGTAACATATAAAGGCAGACTTACTAGAATTACCTAGTGCTTCTCAATGGAAATGCTAAAAGCTAGAAGCCAGATGTCATGCAGACCCTGACATGCCACTAATGCCTCTCCAACCTACTCTATTCAACAAAGCTCTCAATCTCCATATATATATAAACCAAGATATTCCATGACAAAATCATATTTAAACAAAATCTTTATATTAAGCTTTCACAACAGAAAATATTAGAAGCAAAACTCAAACACAAGTAGGATAATTACACCCAGGAAATTAATCATTGCACCAAAAAAAATAAATAAGACAACCACACATACTTCTGGTTCACCACTACACCTGGGAGCAGATCCTGTGCTCCAGCATCCCCAAACCACCTCACCCACACGTAAAGTCAGGTTTACCCCTCAGGAGTTCTGACATTACCAGGCTTGCAGTTGAGACCCCCACTTCCACAATCACTGACCTAAGTGGGAGGTTCCAGAGGACGTAAGACCTCCCCATGCTGCTGGAGATGCATCCTTCTTTCAGTCTATTGCTGTGCTGGGGACTGAGCAGATCTTGTGCACCAGTACTCTCCAGCCTGCCCACAGCCAGAGTCATTTGACTAGCAGGAGGTCTGCCACAGCCAAACACACAGATCAGGTGTTCCAGACCCCCTGCTACAAACAGAGATAGCTTGATCCAAAAAGACCCAACATAACCAAGTTAAAAGGAGAAACAGGCTCCAGTCATTGACAGGAAGGACAGTTACTATCAGAGATAGCCAGATGATGAGAGGGAAACACAAGCACTTAAGCAACAGAAATCAAAGCCACTTGGCAACAAATTCAGTTTTCTCACCAGAGGAAGGCCTGAATACACTACTATAACCAAAAGAAAGATTCTGAATTTAAAATCTTATTGCTTAAAGATGTAAAAGATCTGAAGGAGGATATATACTTTCTGAAAAAAATACAACAGAACACAGGCAATCAGGCAGAAGCCCTTAAAGAGGAAACACATAAATCCCTTCAAGAAATATGGGAAAACACAATCAAATACTCAAAGGAATGGAACAAAACTGGTTGTTCATGATCCAATAATAGAAATAGAAACAATAAAGAAATCACAAAGGGAGACAACCCTGGAGATGGAAAACCTAGGAAAGAGTTCAGGATGCAAGCATCTTTAGAATATAAGAACTAGAAGAGAGAATGTAAGGGATAGAAAATACCATAGAATACATTGGCACAACAGTCAAAGAAAATACCAAATGCAAAAAGCTCCCAACCCAAAACATCCAGAAAAATTAAGGACACAATTATAAGACCAAACCTAAGAATAATATGTATAGAAGATAGTGAAGATTCACAATTCATAGGAGCAGTAAATATTTTCAACAAAATCAAAGAAGAAAACTTCCTAAACCTTAAAAAAGTGATGTCCATAAGCATACAAGACCTCAGAAACCATATAGTTTTGAACAGAAAAGACATTTCTTCAGGCACATAATAATCAAAGTATAAAATGCAGAGAACAAAGAAAGTATTAAAAACTGTTATGCTAAAAAGGTTAAGTAATATATAAAGGCAGACCTATCAGAATTAAACCAGACTTCTAATCAGAGACTCTAAAACCCAGAAGATCTGTAGCAGAATCATACTGACCCTAAAAAAACACAAACACCAACCCAGGTTAATATACCCAGCAAAACTTACCACAGATGGAGTAATCAAGATATTCCATGACTGTCCCGCGCAACCTCCCGCCAGCAGGAAAGACGCGGCACACTCAGGATCCTTCTGCAGTATAAGCTTTAATGCATCTTGAGAGGGAGAGCATAAGCTTCACAAACGAGGAGGGACCCCAAGGGCCTAAAACCCTTCCCTTATATAGAGAGCTAAGCTCGCCTGGGACGTGGCAGTCTCTGATGGGCTCCTGTTGCCTCAGGCCACATGACGTGTTCCAACTGTCAGATTAATCAAGGCGGGAAAACCTTCCAGCGCATGCGCACAGACTTGTTAATGGCAATGATGTGATAAGGATAGCTTCCCACATCTGCCCCCTTTTTATTTAAAAGTGACCCTAAGAAGAGGCCATAGAAAAGTGAAAGAGTTCAGGCCGGGCAGACACAAACCAATCAAAAGGAGAGAGGTCTAGATTTTCTCCTCCTCAATAAGTGAGGCAGGCCCGTGTCTCTACACTCACTTCGGGGTGCAATGGGAACTCGAGCCCTCCCGAGCTTAACGAGTGTGAGAACAACCATATCACAGTCCTCAAGGTGCAATGGGAACCCGAACCCTTCTTGAGTCTGGATTTGGTTCCTGGGACAGATAGAGAGAAAGAATTAGGGAAGCCAAAATGCCCAACTCTTGTGCAATGGAGAAAAACTCCCAGAGGTGCCAGGGCCATTTGGCAGGGGGAGGAGATGGTATTACAGATTATGGCCTTGTCTTAACAGGTCTTTGGGGTGGTTGTTAATCATGGCTATCCAGTCCCTTAGTCCAGTGCTACAAGTGCCTGGGCAATCACCACCTTATCCTGTTGTCACTGTGACCTGAGCTTGCAAAGGAGCCGCAACACGAGCGCCAGCCCACAGCAGAGCGAGGCTCCGAAAAGACCCACCCCCACCCATTCTTTAAAATAAGAAAATATTGAAGAGATCCATGTAGACAGTCCTTCGGTCAGGGACAAATCAAGTCTGGTAGAATTCACTTCTATAATCGCAAAGCGTAACTTCCGAAGCGTCTCTTCAAACTCTACAGTCCAATTCTGTAATAAAAACTGAGATAAAGTTTTAGAAAAATTTGCTGCTTCCTCGTCTAACTCCGCCTCCTCTGTAGAATCTAATGACTCCTCACTGGAGTCCCCAGAGGAACTCTCTGCACTATCGATAGTCAGTGCCTCTAGGTTGGGGTAAAGCGAGCTTTTCCCATTAGGGGGTATCTCTCCTTTTTTAGGAGGGTTCTTTTCTTCAGCTGAAGGGTGTTCCTTTTCCTTTTGTTTCGGTACCTTTTTCCTACGAGCGCCCATCCTCTCACTGCGTTCGGTTTCTGACATGCTATCCTGAACATCTTCTAGCGTAGCCTGTCCTTTCCTTATGGCTATCTTACAGATTTCATCTTGTAGGCAGTTCTTAATAAGTTTCCAGATCGCAACTGTGCCGTTACTCAAATCGTTGTCATCGCGGTGCCTTTCTAAGTCCTTTCCCAGTTTATTCCAAGAGGGGAGAGCCAAAGACCCAGAGACGGCAAACCAGGGGGCAACGCGATCCACCTCTTTTATGAAGTTCCTCAAAGTCCTGTTAGCAATTTTAATATCCCGCTGTTTGAGTACGGCCTCCAAAGTAGTGATTACTGACTGTGATGAACCCATGACGGCCGCGGCTTATCTACATCCCCCTTAGTACCGTCTCAAAAGTGAAAGTAACAGCGGCCCAGCCCGCGGCTTATCTACGTCTGACTAATGGCCGGGGAGTCAAGAGGAACTTTGTCCCACCTTTATCTACAGGAGGGAGAAAGAGACAAGACCAGTGTCACTGGCTATTTACTTCAGACTACTTTGCCACTAACAATGGCCACCGCTAAGACAGAGCAAAACAAGCACCATGAAAATGACAGCCAAGCACAACCCGAATATTTCAGGAATAGACATACCTCTCCGAACTCACCCCTGCAGTTCTGAATCCTCCTCTATCGAGGGGTCCTCCAAGGTGCTGACGATGGCAAGGTCAAGTGTCCGGGGTTTCTGGCACCAGTTGTCCCGCGCAACCTCCCGCCAGCAGGAAAGATGCGGCACACTCAGGATCCTTCTGCAGTATAAGCTTTAATGCATCTTGAGAGGGAGAGCATAAGCTTCACAAATGAGGAGGGACCCCAAGGGCCTAAAACCCTTCCCTTATATAGAGAGCTAAGCTCGCCTGGGATGTGGCAGTCTCTGATGGGCTCCTGTTGCCTCAGGCCACATGACATGTTCCAACTGTCAGATTAATCAAGGCGGGAAAACCTTCCAGCGCATGCGCACAGACTTGTTAATGGCAATGATGTGATAAGGATAGCTTCCCACACATGACAAAATCAAATTTAAACAATATGTTTCCACTAAACCATACCTACAGAGGACAGTAGAAGGAAAAATCCAAAACAAGAGGGAGGGAAACTACACCCAAGAAAACCAAGAAATTTGTCTTCTCACAACAAACCCAAAAAGAAGAGAACTGCACAAACATAATTCCACTTCTAATAACAAAAATAACATGAAGCAAGAATCATTTGTTTTTAATATCTCTCAACATCAATGGACTCAATGAAAAGACATAGGCAAGGAGACTGGAGATATATGTATGTATTTAAAAAAAGACATAGGCAGAGAAACTGGATATAAAAATGGGACACATCATTTTGCTGCATACAGAAACACACCTCAGTGACAGACACTATCTCAGAGTAAAATGATGGAAAAAAATTTTCCAAGCAAATGGTCCCAAGAAACAAGGAGGAGTAGTCATTCTAATATTCAATAAAATAGAATTTCAAACAAAAGTTATGAAAAAAACAGATAGGAAAAGACACTTCATTGTCAACAAAGGAAAAATCCACCAAGATGAACTCTAAATTCTGAACATCTTTACACTAAATGCAAGGACAAACACACTTGTAAAAGAAAAATTACTAAAGTTGTAAACACACATCAAGGCTCACATTGTAATAGTGTGAGATTTCAACAACCCACTTGTACCAATGGAAAGACTGTGGAAACAGAAACTTAATAGAGACACAGTGAAACTAAAAGAAGTCATGAACCATATGAACTTAACAGTTCTCTACAGAACATTTCCC
>NW_021626462.1:0-12504 GCF_004785775.1 Grammomys surdaster
ACAGGTGCTGTTTACTTCTTTACAGTGCTCGGAATCAATGTTAAGCATAAACATGTGAGCCAGTGTCTTTCCAAACCTATACATTTCAACAATTTGTTCAAGTTTCCAGAGAGATTTGGTGTCAAATATTTCTTAGGAGCTTGTTTTATAACATTTACCTTTTATGTGTTTCATAAAGTTCTGTGTTTGTTTAAATAGAGAAGAATAAATGTTAAACAATAAATTATGGAATAAAAATTGTGAAGATAAAGATGGGAGATGCTTGGTCAGTGAAAAGCATACAGTACACCCAAATTAGGGCATTTACATTTCTTGGAGATGACATCACAGCAGATACAAAACAAACAAACAAACAAACAAACAAACAAAGAAACTTATTCCACTCCTCTCAGTAGCAGGACTTGCAATTTCCCATTTCATGTCTGCCCAAGCCTGAACCCAGTAACCTCTTGTTAACATGTATGTAAAGAGGGGAAAGGTTTAGGAGGACTTATGTCTTCCCAGAGATTGTACACAGTTTAGTTGCTGGAGGAATGGGAATACCTTGCACCCTTGCATCTAGAAGCAGACTTAACTGAACTTGGCATTTTAACCATCTTTCTATTGCCCATACTCCAGTTAATAATAACTCTCCACATTCCTGAAAGTAACACTAATATACTCATTGATAGCAAGCTAGACATGAGTGGAGTAATTTCCTTGCTTTGTCATTGTTATCAAGAAACATTCGTGTCTCTGCAGGATACAGATTTCTACTTTTTTTCATCTATGCATGATAGAAGAAAGCCAGTACCCGATAAGAAGTAATTGGCTCCAGTGTCCCAGTATAGGGGAACTGGAGAGCAGGAATGTGGGAGTTGTTGGGTGAGTGGGTAACACTATCATAGAAGCATGGGAGGAAAAATGGGATATGGGTTTTTCAGGATTGGGGATACCAGACAAGGGGATAACACTGGAAATGTAAATAAAGAAAATAACAACACCCCCCACACAAAAAAAAAAGAGAAAAAAAGTAATTGATTCACTCTTTAAATAATAAAAACCATAAAACAAAATTGAAACAATTTTACCCAGATTGGAGAAGAATAACTACCTAGAATGAAGAAATGCAGAATTAGTGAAATCATAAGACAATGTTATCTCAAAAATTAAAACTAGTTAAATACTTATAGCTAGGCAGATTTTTTATTAATTAAGTTATTTATGTAATTAACATCCAAATTGTAGCTTTCTATCCATTCTCTCCTTCCAATCTCTCCTTCTCCTCTTCCCTCTCTGCTCAACCACTCTTCTTCCCCTTGTATATAATACAGAAGAGAACTCCATTAATATTAATCATCCCCTCTACGCCAAGTCCTAGTAAGCCTAGGCACATATCCCTTATTGAAGTTAGAAAAGACAGTCCAGTTAGGGGAAAGGAATTCAAAGGAACACAATGCAACCAAAAATAGCAAATATTCCTTCTCTAAGAATCCCACATGCAAAGCAAGATTCACAACTGTTGCATGAATAGAGAGCCTAGGTCCATGCCAGGCATGCTCTGTGGTTGGTAGTTCAGTCTCTATGAGCACCTATGGGCCCAGGTTATTTAATTCAGTGGGATTTCCTGTAGTGACACTGTTCACTCTGGCTCCTTCAATCTTTCCTCTTTCTTATCCACAGGATTTCCCAAGCTCTACTTAGTTTTTCTGTGGTTTTCTGCATCAGTTTCCATCAGTTGCTTGGTAAAGCCTCTCTTTTGACAGTTTTGGTAAGCTCCTGTCATAAGTATAGCAGCATATCATTAATGGCATTAAGGGTGGTCACCCTCTCAGTGTGTGGGCATCAATCTATTCAAGTCATTCATTAACTTTGTTCAAATTGTCCATCTTTTACCCCTGTACATCTTGTAGTGAATGGCCAAACATACTCCATCTTGGGATTGAACTCCATTAGAAAAAAAAAAAAAAGAAGAAGAAGAAGAAGCCTGAGAATTTGACCTGCAGGTGAACCCAAGCTACACCCAAGTTCCAGCAAGCATCAATCAGCTTACTCTGGGCCATACCCTAAAGTTACTCTCTAGCTACTCCCTAGCAACAACCAATCAGGATAAGTCTGATATCTCCAAGTGTACTTTCAGACATTTTGGGATTTTTCTTGTTTTTACTTCAGAGCACCTACAGGTTGCCTTATGATTCTCATTTGATTAAATGTTTCCCATTATGGAAACCCCCTTGCATGCTTACCATTTCCTATAAAATCTCATCCTGATGATGTCTGGGGGCTTAAACTTCCTCTCTTGATGTGGCATGTGGGCCAAAAGTCAAGCTTGAATAAGTGCCTTAGTACATTTGCATCAGAATTGAATCCCTGGTGTTCTTTTGGGGTTCACAAAAGCTTCTGAAAAGGACGCTGCACTAGGAAGGAAATGTTGTGGTTCTAAGATTTTGTGGTTTGGTTGGTGTCCCAATTCCTCCACTGGAGCACTTGCCTGGTTATAGGAGATAACAATATCGCTACATATCACTTATTACTGGAAGACTTCTCTAGAGTCAGCCTCTTAAAGTTCTTGGAGTTTCAGTTGTCCTCAGATTATAGATCTTTCCAGAGATGCCACCCCTGGTGGGTTGTAGTGTTTATGCGTGGTGTTGGGTTGAATTGTGGTTCCCAAGTATGGCCCTTGCCAAGGGCCTAGGGCTGCTGCTTAGAGGGACAGATGCACGGGAATTTGTGTTCTCTAGACTTGGTGATATGTGAATCCATGGGACTCAGCTCTTGGGATGGAGAACACAGTCTGAGGTCCTGGGGGAGAGAGAAAAGCTCTGACTGCATCTGCAGGGATGAGAGTCTTGGTTAATGGCACTCGCTTGGCTGGGTTACAACTGGCTTGGCTTGCCTGCTTGGGCCTCCATGGTTGGAAGGTAGAGAGGTTGTCAGCTGGAGATTATGTGGTTGCACAGTAGTTTTCCCCACTGCGGGTCCCATGGAAGAGACATAGTTCAGGATCTTACAATGTTGCTTGTCATGGTGAAAAATGGATAAAACTATTCCCTGATGTTCTCAAGGCAGGTCTAAGGTTAAATACCTTTTGTAAGAAAGAGGGTCTGGGAAAGAATGTTTAATTGCCTGCACTCGCTGGCTTTTAGGTATCTCATTTATATGGAGATCTATCTTGAGACTCCTTGGCCTGCCATCATCCCCTCTACCTGTGGAGAGACTAGTGGGTGTATTGTCCTATATGTCTGAAAGGCTCTGAGAGATGGAGGTCTTTACCTTGTATCAGGAGCCCGAAGTCTGGGATCATGGCAAAATGCATGCTGTCCCTTGAAGGGAAATCTGTGGGGTGGCTAACCTACTGGATCTCTGCCAATCTCTAGCCAGTTTTCGACCACAAACCATGCTATCCTTTCACAGTCCTACAACCCCCAATGAAGCTGAATCTCTAAGTATAATCTTGCTCCAACCTCCCCTAATTTCCTTCCCCATTTTCATTCTGATCACCCTCTCTAAGCCAGTCTTGTCCCTCTATCCACCTCCCTCCCCATATCTAATCTAATCTATATCTCACCTTTCAGTGAGACACAAGCATCCTGACTTAGGCCCTCTCTTGATATCCACCTGAGATGGTTTTATGGATAGCCCTGGGGTTGTTTGTATTTTGATGCTGATTCTGCTCTCAGATGGGCTGCAAAGGAGGAATGAGTCAAGTACTCAGGTGACTTATTGTGAACCATTCCCTAATGAAAAAAGGAGGCGATCACTGTGGGCATAGGTGAGACTACCAGGTTGGATAAGGGAAGAGAGGAAGCAGGAGAGAAAGAGAGCATCCTTTTAGAACAGAACAGATATAAGGCACAATGGAGCTACTAGTGTCTCCCATGCTTATGCCAGGATATGCCACCAGAGAAATTAGAATTAATATAGCTTACAAGGTTAGCATTCTAGTTGTAGCACCCAGAGATTGAGTTATCAATGTTTCTGAACTAAGTTTGTGTGGTGTTTTTCTTCTTGTGGTGACCTGACTGAATTCAAGAGAGAAAGGAGGCAAAGTGTCAGTTTGCTTGATGTGGACCACAAAGGCCATCGGGGTTTTGAAGGACCAGGCTGTTGTGGTGACTGGCCAGAGGGAACTTTGTGAGTCTGGTGGAGATATTTTGAGGCTCTGGTGCCATGCAACCCACTACTGCCATGTGGCCCTCCAGTGCTAGGCATAGCATGGGAACTGCTGATAATTTTTAATATTTCCCACAACAGGGTTGGATTTCAGAGTTGATGTAATTTGCATTTCCCTGATGACTAAGGACTCTCATCATTTCTTTAAGTGCTTCTTGACCATTAGAGATTCTACTTTTGAGTAATCTGTATAGCTCTGTTACATTTTTTAATCGGGTTATTTTGGTTGCTGATGTTTAACTTCTTGAGTTCTTTATATATTTTAGATATTAGTCCTCTGTCAGATGAAAGTTGGTAAGGATAATTTCTAAACCTTAGGCTACCATTTTGTGATAATCATAGTGTCCTTTGCTTTACAGAATTGTGCAGTTTCATATGGTCCTATTCATCAATTGTTGATCTTAGAAACTGAGTTATTGGTATCCTGTTCAGGAAATTGTTTCCAGTACCAATGCCTTCAAGCCTATGCCCCACTTACTTTTCTATGAGATTTATCTTATCCAGTTTGATGTTAAAGTCCTTGATCTACTTGAACTTGAGTTTTGTGCAGTGTGATAAATATGGATCTATTTGCAGTCTTCTACACATAGATATCCAGTTAGATCAGGTCCATTTGTTGAAGATGCTTTCTATTTTCCATTGTAGGGTTTTGGCTCGTTTATAAAAAATGAAATGTCCATTGATAGATTTGTGGGTTTACTCATGGATCTTTATGTGATTCCATTAATCAACCTCTTTGTTTCTGTATGAATACCAAGCAGATTTTATTTCTATTTCACTGTGGTACAGCTTGTATTCATGGATGGTGATGCATCCAAAATCTAATTTAGTGTTCAGGAATGTTTTGGCTGTTGTGGTAGGTATTTTTTCTTTTCGCATATGAAGATCAGCATTGCTATAAAAATTATTTTGGAATTATTATGGAGACTGCAATGAATCTGTAGATTGCATTTGATAAGATGGCCATTTTTACTATGGTAATTTTGCCAAGCCATCTACTGATACGTCTTCCAATTTCTTTCTTCTGGGATTTGTAGGTCTTATCATTCAGATTTTTAACTTGATTTGTTATTATATATATATATATATATATATATATATATATATATATATGTATATGGAGCACTGAGTTCTTTAACTTAATTTTGTATCAGCACCTTTACTGAAGCTGTTTATCAGCTCTATGAGTTCTCTGATGGATTTTTTGTAGTTGCTTATATATAATATCATATTGCGTGTTAATAGTGATTTTTCCACTTCTTAATTTCCAAATTATATCCTGTTGATCTCTTTAGCTGTTTTATTGTTCTGACTAGTATTTCAGGTACTATATTGAACAGATAGGAAGAGAGCTGCCACCATTGTCTTGTCCCTGATTTTGGAGGGACTCCTTTAAGAGTCTCTCCATTTAGCTTGATTTTGGCTGTGCTTGCTGTGTATCAATTTCATTATGTTTAGGTATGTGTGTTGTATCTGTGACCTCTCTAATACTTTTTAACATACGGGCTTGTTGGACTGTCAAAAGATTATTCTGCATCTGATGAAATGATCTTGTCATTTTTTCTTTAAATTTGTTTACATGGTGAATTATGTTCATGGGTTTTTTATATTTTCAACCATTCCTGAAGTGCTGGGATTTCTCAGCGCTGTGCACCTTGCTCCAGAGGATTTAGCAAGCAAAGAATGTGGGTGGGGTGAAGGGAAGCTAGCAAGCATGGTATGGTTCATGCTCAGCAACTGTGATGAAGGTGGGTAGAGAGGTGGCTAGAGAATGGAGGTCCCTCTGGGATAGCAGGATGTTAAGGACAGTTTGTCCTGTCCACAGGACTTAGTTAGAAACACACATGTTATTTTGTAATGAGTATTATTTCTAGAAAACTTAAATTTATTAATAATTATACACTTTCCAATCCCTACTATGCCTAAGCCTGAGTGTTTTTGAAGAAATTTTTATGTGTTGAGGACTATCTCAACCCTGATTTTCCATTTATATTTTACATTCTTAGTTAAAGCTCTTAACTAGGTCTGGGATAATAGCTTAGTTGGTGAAGAGCTTATCTGTCAAGAATGAGGAAGGACCTGAGTTTGATGATACAAAAACCATCTTACAAAACAAGGCCTGTGGATAAAATATATCTTTAGAGTTTACAATTCTTGATATCCTTCTACATGGCCAGGCTTTGATACCTAGTACACAGGTCAGGTGGCTCAAAACTGCATGTAACTCCATTTTTTAGGGAAACTGGATACCTTCTTTTTACCTTGCCTAAAAACAACCTACATGCATATAAATTAAAGAATATTTTAAGGTAAGGTCTAGTGGTGTATTTTTACAAACCCAGAGGTGGGGAAATGTTTGCATGCATGTCTCAGGGTTCAGCCTAGCATAATTGGTTTGCTGTGTGTGCGAAGTGAGACCCTGCCTCAAGGAAAAAGTAGGTGCAAATGAGAAACAGTACCTCTGGTAGTCATCCATACATATGTATGTATGGCACACACACACACACAGACAGACACATACACACACAAGTTTATAAATGCACATTTTTATATGGGATTGTTTGGCTGACATATGCAGCCTTGTTATTTATCAGCAGACAAATGTCCATTCTAACAGTTGTCAAAATGATTCCCCTTCTGATTGTTGACTTGATCTTTCTTTTCATAGCTATTGTACAGGTGACATTTTGGTCTTCATTAAAGTGCCCTCTGTTCAGTTGATCAAAATTGAAAGCCAGTGCTGAAGTTATTGCAGACTTACAAAAAAGATTTCAAAATTTATCATGAATAGAAAAATATTCAGCTTTCCAGGTTGTTATTCGTCATTATTTGAGAGAAGGCTAGCAGGGCTGTTTAAGCAGGAAAATATTTCCATAGCAGAACTGAAGAGTACATTTGCCTGGCATTTTCTTTTCCAGTATGATGTGTGATGGATGTGTCATTCTGCATCACCTGAAACTGAAGATTAAAAAAAAAAGAAAATGTTAAAAAAATTGCTAGCATTAATGGCAAAATATAAATAACAACTATAAAATAAAATGTCAGAATATGAAAAAAAGTTCTTCTTGTACTATGAACTGACCACAAGGAATATATGTCAAAATGATGAAGATTTAACAACCAAAGCTAAATTATCATTATGCAAAAATAAGAAAAGTTTTGATTCAAATTTAAGACTTCATAATGATGTCTTGATATGTAAACATTTATAATATTTATGAACCTTGATTTTTGGCTTAATCCGCATTTAACAAAGAATATGAATGTGTTTTACAGTTCGTGAACGTGAAAAACAATCCATGTGTTTCTTTTTATCTTATTAGTTTTATTGTTTTATATATGCGTGATGATGTTAAGAGGTACATGATGATATTTCTATACATGTTTGTGTTGTGTAACTAAATAATCACCATCCTATTATTTGATTCAAGTAGAGATTTGAGAGGTTGTGAAAAGATTTAAAGAGACATAAGATGATTTATAATTTAAATTCTACTATATCTTCTTATTTCCAATAAACCACAGTTTCAATATTATAACATGTAATTACAAATAGGATTAGTTTACAGTCTGTACATACTGTCCATGTACCTAACCAAAGCTTATAAAGTCACTGTGCTTCTGAATTGGGGCTGACCTTGAATTTCTCTCTCAGAAGCAATGTTTTGAATCTGTGGTAAGCCACTAAGAATGTCAAGTCCTTCAAAGGTAGGGTGCAGGTATAATTCTTCATTTAAACAAACATGATTCTCAGTGTGGGAAAAAATAAAGCACAGTTAGTTAAATCTACAAGCTAAAGAGACAATCTTGACCAAACTGACATATGGTCAGCTTACCTAAATAACATATATTTATTATATACATAAATAGATTCATTATGACATGTTTGGGAAGCACAACATATATTCTCATATTCAATTCCATTTTTATTTTCCTCTTCACTCTTTCTCTCTAGTTTCCTTCCACTTTCATAAGTTTAGTAGCTGAGGTTTTAATCTTTCATCTGTCTAAACACACACACACACACACACACACACACCCATACACACAATCCACAAATGACAGTAAGCATGGGATCATTGTATATGTGACATTGATTAATCGATTTACCAAGATTATTTGCAGATCTGTCCATTTTTCTCAAATTTTTAAAACAAAGATACTGTATTCATGATTTAGCTGTCAGAGAGGCTGTTCCAACTCATTGAAAACATTTTTGTGAATTAAGATTTAAACAATGTTCATGAAATGAGAGCCAAATATACAGACACTGGCATAGACAACAGGAGTGAGGGCAAATGTCTTTAATGTCCAAGGGAGTCAGTTTTCTTAACTGTTGAGCCATCTCTACAGCTCCTAAGTTTCCCGTTGTAATAGCATCTGAATTCACAGCTCTTTTCAAACTCTAGACAACAAAGTTGCTATTGAAATGTTGGGCAAAGTAGTAGTGTCAAGCACCAATACATGTACACATTATAAAGAAATGATGTTGTGTATGAGTTTGGATGAGAAAAAACTGTCAATCTTAAAAAGACATATTTTCTAACATGAGTAAATTATTATAAGTTACTATAAATATATACATATATTTAAACAAAACCAAGAATATATAAAACCTTTGGAATCCCATGAATTTGTAGAAAGTTGAAATTTTCAGCTAATGCTAAGCTTTGTGAGATAGTAAACAATTTCATCCTTCCAGGTAATTTATTTGGAACTGATTCTTTTCTAAGATATTTTTCTTTTCAAATACTGTATATTTGTGATTGTAGAGTCATATACACTTGTATATAAAGGAAGTCAGAAGAAAACCTTGGCTATTATTTCTCTGTCACTATCCAACTTGGGGTAAATTTGCTTGAATATTTATTTGTTTTTCATACTTATTTACATAATTAGGTATTTATTTATTTACTTGTTTTGAGAATAAAATAACCATGAATAGGGTGTTGGGAGCCGACTCTGAGCAGAAAGCGACTCATCTTTGCAGCCATCTCGAGCCATATACCCTGACAAGAAAATTGATTTCAACAGCCTACAACAGCTGAACACACTCTGATAACTATCTTGATATACCCAAGATTTCCTTTCAATCAAGGCTAGGCCGTGGTGGCACATGCCTTTAATCCCAGCACTTGAGAGACCCAAGGTGAAATTCAAGGAGAGATTAAAGGCGAGACTCAAGGCAAGACTTGAGGAGAGATATAAAAGGAGAGACTTGAGGAGAGAACAGAGCAGACTCTGTCTCCTCTCCAGGGCAGACTCTGTCTCGTCTCCAGAGCAGACTCTGTCTCGTCTCCATTCTTCCTGTCTCTGTCCTCTCTCTCTCTCTCTCTCTCTCTCTCTCTCTCTCTCTCTCTCTCGCTAAGCCCTGACCCGCGGACTGGAACAGTAGAATGGGCAGTTACAATAGGGGAAAATCTGAAGATGGAAAACTGCAGAAAGATATCAGGAGATACAGAATAAAAGAATTGGAACAATGAATTTCAGGCAGAGAAGATATTACAGAAGACCTTGGCACATTTGTGAATAAAAAAAAACCAACAAAGTTCCTAACTGAAAAACATCCAGGGAATTTGGAAAACAATGAAAAGACCAAACCTAAGAATAATAGTAATGGAAGTATGTGAAATTTCCCATTTCCAAAGGCCAGAGAACATCTTCAACAAACATAAAGGAAATCATAAAGGAAAGCTTCCATAACCTGAAGAAAGTTATAGCCATATGGTAATAGAAGCCTACAAAACACCCAGTTGATTCAAAAAGAAAAGGAATTCCTCAGTCCTTTATTAGCCAAAACACTAAATTTACAGATCAAAAACAAAAATTATTAAAAATTGTAAGGGAAGACAACCATGTAACATATAAAGGCAGACTTACTAGAATTACCTAGTGCTTCTCAATGGAAATGCTAAAAGCTAGAAGCCAGATGTCATGCAGACCCTGACATGCCACTAATGCCTCTCCAACCTACTCTATTCAACAAAGCTCTCAATCTCCATATATATATAAACCAAGATATTCCATGACAAAATCATATTTAAACAAAATCTTTATATTAAGCTTTCACAACAGAAAATATTAGAAGCAAAACTCAAACACAAGTAGGATAATTACACCCAGGAAATTAATCATTGCACCAAAAAAAAAATAAATAAGACAACCACACATACTTCTGGTTCACCACTACACCTGGGAGCAGATCCTGTGCTCCAGCATCCCCAAACCACCTCACCCACACATAAAGTCAGGTTTACCCCTCAGGAGTTCTGACACTACCAGGCTTGCAGTTGAGACCCCCACTTCCACAATCACTGACCTAAGTGGGAGGTTCCAGAGGATGTAAGACCTCCTCATGCTGCTGGAGATGCATCCTTCTTTCAGTCTATTGCTGTGCTGGGGACTGAGCAGATCTTGTGCACCAGTACTCTCCAGCCTGCCCACAGCCAGAGTCATTTGACTGGCAGGAGGTCTGCCACAGCCAAACACACAGATCAGGTGTTCCAGACCCCCTGCTACAAACAGAGATAGCTTGATCCAAAAAGACCCAACATAATCAAGTTAAAAGGAGAAACAGGCTCCAGTCATTGACAGCAAGGACAGTTACTATCAGAGATAGCCAGATGATGAGAGGGAAACACAAGCACTTAAGCAACTGAAATCAAAGCCACTTGGCAACAAATTCAACTTTCTCACCTGAGGAAGGCCTGAATACACTACTATATCCGAAAGAAAGATTCTCAATTTAAAATCTTATTGCTTAAAGATGTAAAAGATCTGAAGGAGGATATATAGTTTCTGAAAAAAAAATACAACAGAACACAGGCAATCAGGCAGAAGCCCTTAAAGAGGAAACACATAAATCCCTTCAAGAAATATGGGAAAACACAATCAAATACTCAAAGGAATGGAACAAAACTGGTTGTTCATGATCCAATAATAGAAATAGAAACAAAAAAGAAATCACAAAGGGAGACAACCCTGGAGATGGAAAACCTAGGAAAGAGTTCAGGATGCAAGCATCTTTAGTAGAATATAAGAACTAGAAGAGAGAATGTAAGGGATAGAAAATACCATAGAAAACATTGGCACAACAGTCAAAGAAAATACCAAATGCAAAAAGCTCCCAACCCAAAACATCCAGAAAAATTAAGGACACAATTATAAGACCAAACCTAAGAATAATATGTATAGAAGATAGTGAAGATTCACAATTCATAGGAGCAGTAAATATTTTCAACAAAATCAAAGAAGAAAACTTCCTAAACCTTAAAAAAGTGATGTCCATAAGCATACAAGACCTCAGAAACCATATAGTTTTGAACAGAAAAGACATTTCTTCAGGCACATAATAATCAAAGTATAAAATGCAGAGAACAAAGAAAGTATTAAAAACTGTTATGCTAAAAAGGTTAAGTAATATATAATGGCAGACCTATCAGAATTAAACCAGACTTCTAATCAGAGACTCTAAAACCCAGAAGATCTGTAGCAGAATCATACTGACCCTAAAAAAACACAAACACCAACCCAGGTTAATATACCCAGCAAAACTTACCACAGATGGAGTAATCAAGATATTCCATGACAAAATCAAATTTAATCAATATGTTTCCACTAAACCATACCTACAGAGGACAGTAGAAGGAAAAATCCAAAACAAGAGGGAGGGAAACTACACCAAAGAAAACCAAGAAATTTGTCTTCTCACAACAAGCCCAAAAAGAAGAGAACTGCACAAACATAATTACACTTCTAATAACAAAAATAACATGAAGCAAGAATCATTTGTTTTTAATATCTCTCAACATCAATGGACTCAATGAAAAGACATAGGCAAGGAGACTGGAGATATATGTATGTATTTAAAAAAAGACATAGGCAGAGAAACTGGATATAAAAATGGGACACATCATTTTGCTGCATACAGAAACACACCTCAGTGACAGACACTATCTCAGAGTAAAATGATGGAAAAAATTTCCAAGCAAATGGTCCCAAGAAACAAGGTGGAGTAGTCATTCTAATATTCAATAAAATAGAATTTCAAACAAAAGTTATGAAAAAACAGATAGGAAAAGACACTTCATTGTCAACAAAGGAAAAATCCACCAAGATGAACTCTAAATTCTGAACATCTTTACATTAAATGCAAGGACAACCACATTTGTAAAAGAAAAATTACTAAAGTTGTAAACACACATCAAGGCTCACACTGTAATAGTGTGAGATTTCAACAACCCACTTGTACCAATGGAAAGACTGTGGAAACAGAAACTTAATAGAGACACAGTGAAACTAAAAGAAGTCATGAACCATATGAACTTAACAGTTCTCTACAGAACATTTCCC
>NW_021626463.1:0-10121 GCF_004785775.1 Grammomys surdaster
ATTTCCAAGATGAGTAGACACCAGGAAATAATCAAACTTGGGGCTGAAAACAACAAATTAGAAACAAAGAGAACAATACAAAGAATTAAAAAAAAAAAAACACCAGGAGCTGTTTCTTTGAGAAAATCAACAAGATAGATATATCCTTAGCCAAATTAACTAAAGGACATAGAGTAAGTGTCCAAATTAACAAAATCAGAAATTAAAAGGGAGACATAACAACACGAACTAAGTAAATTGCCTTATATTACATTGGTGGAAGAAGAGGCACTTGGTACTCTGAAGGCTTGATGTCCCAGAAAAGCGGATATTATACGGGTGAGACAAGAGTGTGTGGCAGCCTAGAAGAAAACCCTCTAAGATGCAATGTGTATAGGAGGGGTGTGTGGTTCAAGTAAGGGAGACTGGATAGGAGGACAACATTTAAAAGGTAAATAAATAAAATAATGAAAGAGAAGTTAGAAACACAATTAAAATACATTTTCAATAATAAAAAAATAAAATCAACAAAAATAGTGTCCAAAGAAATGGCTGAGTAGTAGGAACAATTTCTCCAGTAGTGAACCTTGGTTTCATTTTCAAAACCACGTGTAGAAACATGTTACATGAAACTTCAATTCCAGGGCATTTGTTGTTCTCTTCTTTTCTCCTCAGGTAACAAACAAATGTTAAAGATACAGGAAAATGAAACATTAATACACATAAATTAAAAAATAAGTGTATACTGTATTAGGATCAAGTGGACATTTTTAAAACAAAGGTATATACAACTTACAGAGGACTAAATTTTGCTTGCTTTAATAGCTTTTTTGTTTTTTGTGTCTCTGTTAGATTAAGGTGGGTAGAAGAAAAATGAAATTAATAATATATAAGTACAGTGGAGTTTAATATAAAGATGTGAATCATTAATGGTGAAAAATATGAAAATTACCATTAAAATAAATACATACAGTACCAAGTGTTTATTTGCTACACTAAGACAATTTGCAATGAAACCTAGTAAAGATTCCAAACATTTCTTTATGTGTTTAATGACTTGAAATTGAAAGTATGCATCTCAGTTTTAGAGGGAAATTAAAGACAATTCCATAAGCACACTACTGTCAGGCGGCAAATATGGTTACCTAAAGATGGACAAAAATGTATGAAAAAAAGGTGTTATATAAAATATATTTACTTTCTACAAAAAAAATTCCATGACCACATTTAGTTTTAAACTTATAATGATGAAGCAGTTACAGAAACTAAAATAAAATAGAAAGTTTGCTCCAGGATACACTAATTACAGAATAACCATAGCATTAATAATTTGCTCATCATGAATGCTAATAACCATTAAAAACTAATATCTAATTGTTGCAGTTGTAAATTATTAATATTTTCCCAGTGCTTTCTCCCTGTAATCCTGTAAGTCGAGCTCCTATCTGTCCTTAATAAGACAGTATAACACTGAGAGACTTTGGCCCAGTCTATTGACCCATTTTAGTGACTAAGCCAAAGAAGTCTATTCTTACTGTGACAATTCTCTTTGATGTTACAGTGTCTAGGGCTGAAAGTAAAGAAGTCAGTTCTGAAGAGCATCATGATTAGTCAAAAACATGGATTTAATACTGTGCAGGCACTTCTTGGTTGAGAAGCCACTTTGAAGCTCATTAGTAAGAGTGAGCCTAAGTACCATAGCACATATAAAAAGAAACATCAATGTCCTCATTGTACCTGGTAATGTAGTAGCTATTTTAAAATATGCATTTATATCTAGAAAATGAAAACTATCCTCAGAAATTCACCATAGCTACTGTTTTAAGGAGCAATGGGTATTTAATCACATCAAAATATTTGAAGTGGAGGGCTTTCTATGATGGATAACATGCAATGTTTCTCTTTCTGGGATTGGTTTACCATACTCAATATGTCCTTTCCTTGTTTCCATTCATATATATCTTGGAATTACTGGAGATTACCAGAAAAGAAAAAATAACCATTCCCTTGTAAAGGTGTTTAAAAGCAGTATAGAAAGAAAAGCCAAAGTACATGTGATAAAAGCGGGATAAATAGCTTCTGGCTTTTCTAAAAGAGGCTGTTAATAACACAGTGGAACAGTGTCTTTTTTATATGATAGATTATCTTTTGAGTATATGCTCAGGAGTGGTTATACCCTTGTCTTCAAGTAGAATTATTTCCTTGAGGAATTGCCAGATTGTTTCCAAAGTGGTTGCACCAGTTTGCAATCCCAACAACAATGGAGTAGTGTTCCTCTTTCTCCAAAATCTCGCCAGAATCTTCTGTTGCCTGAGTTTTTCATCTGAGCCATTCTGATTGGTGTCTGGTCGAATCTAACGTTTGTGTTGAATTGCATTTCCCTGATGACTAAGGATATTGAAAATTTCTTTAGTTGCTTCTCACCTATTTGTTATTCCTCAGTTGAGAATTCTTTGTTTAGATCTGTACCCCATATTTTAATAGAGTTACTTTAGTTCTCTGAAGTCTAACTTCTGGAGTTCTTGTATATTTGGATATTAGTCCTCTATTGGATGTAGAGTTGGAAAAGATCATTTCCCAATCTGTAGGTTGCTACTTTATCCTATTGGCACTGTCCTTTGTCTTCAGAAACTTTTCAATTTTATGAAGTCCTATTTGTCAGTTATTAATCTAGGAGCCCGAGCCATTAGTGTTCTGTTCAGGAGTTTCTTCCCTGTGCGTATATTTTCAGCATCGTTACCACTTTATCTTCTATTAGATTTAGCATACCTGATTTTATGTGGAGGTTCTAGATTCAATTGAAACTGAAATTGTACAAAGAGATAACAATGGATTTCTTTGTATTCTTGAAAATGCTTTATTTTTTCCACTGTATCTTTGCCAAATTTCAAGTGGCCATACTTGTGTGGGTTTATTTCTGGGTCTTCAAGTCTATATATTTTTTGTTTTATCTACCTGTCTGTCTCTAAATCAATACTATGTGGTTTTTATCACTATTGCTCTAGTCAGGAATAATGACTTCCCCAGAACTTTTATATTGGCCATTATTTTTCCTATCTTGAATTTTTTGTCATTCCATAAGAAATTGAGAATTACTCTTCCCTTCTCTGTGAAGATTAGGATTTTCAATGATGATTGCATTGAATCTAAGACTACTTTTGGTAAGATGGGTGATTTTACTATGTTAACCGTACCAATCCATGAGCATGGGATATATTTTTCCATCATCTGTGTTCTTCAGCGATTTCTTTCTTCAGAGACGTGAAGTTCTTGTCATACATCTTTCACTGGTTTGCTTAAAGTTACTCTAAAATATTTTATAATATTTATGGCTATTGAGAATTGTGCTGCTTCCATAATTTGTTTCTCAGACTGCTTGTCCTGCATGTAGAGGAAGGCTACTGATTTGTTTGAATTAATTTTATATCCAGCAACTTTTCTGAAATTATTTATCAGTTGTAGGAAGTTTCTGGTAGAAATTTTGGATCTCTTATATATCATCCCTAAAAATGGATACCTTGAATTCTTTCTTTATGATTTGAATCCTGTGATCTCATTTTGGTGTCTGATTGCTGAAACTAGAACTTCAATTACTATATAAAATATAGCAAGAGATGTCTTATCCCTGATTTTAGTGTGGCCTCTTTTTTAAATGGTTGTTATTTTATTCATATTTTATTTGTATATAGCTGCTTATGTAGTGGTTTTTATTTCCCTAGAAAAAAATTTCTTACTGCAAATGCCATGATTCCAGGCCTCTAAATAAAAGTATCACTTGCATTTTAAAATATATTATAAAATTAGTCACTGGGTTTTTAGATTTGAGTAACTCTTCCATTGGAGTTTTGATGTTGCAAATTAAATCAAAAAAGTATCATAGACTGAGTACTGATGTTGTCTAAGTCTTGAGTTCTGGGTATAAGTTACTTAGTATTAGCTAATTTTAGGTGAAGTTCATAAGACAGCATGGCTATTTTTTTTATCATGCCTTTAAGTCTCTTAGTATTTCCTGACCCAATAAGTTTATACAGTATGTAGAAAATGAATTGATTATATGATTGCTTAGCTATTTCTTATGGTATTCTACATGTATAATGTATGCTTAGGTCACATGCTATATTATTTGACAACCAAGGTTAATGCCTGAGTACCAAAGCATATCTGATGTGGTTTGTTGTATAAGATTAATATGTATTATTTCTATGCCTAGTATTGAGAAGTTGTTCACATCAGGGTGTGTATATTTTCTCAGTATTTTGTCAAGTTACTTATAAAGTATCATAGTGGTAATATTTACTTTTTCACTACTTTAACATACTGATCCATCAGCATGGGAAATCTTTTAATCGTCTGATATACTTCTAAATTGCTTCTGCTTACAGGAGAATATCTGCACATAGCTTCTGGCAACTTGTCCTCCCAGTTGTTTCTTGCCTCACAAGATGTTTTTCTCAAGTCTTGTGCCCAGGACAGTTTCAAGAGTGACTACAAATTCTAAATCATCTCCTTTCATCCTGTATTTCAGATGGTTCCAGTCAGGGCTTCAGTTAAGCACTGAACTTTCCAACAATACATAGATTGGATATTAGGGCAAAACCTAACTTTTTAACTCTACTCAATTTTTCTAGTGTTCTACCCTGCCCCAGCCCCACACCTTATAAATTATTTTGTTGTCCCAGTTCAGCAGAATGTAGTTTATGGGAGTGGTCATTCCACTGAATTAGGTGTGGATCCCTAGTTGTGATTATTTTATAAAGAATAGATTGTCATTTTAAGGAATAATTTTGAAATGGACAGGTAAGTAACTAAATAGAGAACTTAGACTCAACAATTTCTTATTTTCCTTTCCTTTTCTCTCTTCCTTCTTTCTTAGTTAAAATGAAGAAGGTTTAAAAGAAAACAGAGGAATAGTGTCACATTATAAGAAATTAGAAATATGGGAATGGAATATGTAATTTATCCTTAGACAAAAAAAATTATAGCCACAATCTTTCATTTATAAAATTCTTTGTGTTTTGGTCGACAATTATACTTATAATTTGAAACATTGGTAGAGAATTTATATATTAGTAAAGGCATATGTTTTATTTGCATAAATCTTTGAACATTGATACAAAATTTAAAATTAGCTTTGGTAATATTAGATAGGCATTGTTCCTATGCAATTTATGTAAGAATACAAGAGCAAGAGTTAGACCCAGTCTTTCTAATAGCTGCTGTTACAAACTCTTTAGGATGATTAAGTAATGTAAGTTAAATCAGACAGTAAATTAATGATAAGGTTCGATTCTGGTTAATTACTATATATATATATATATATATATATATATATATATATATATGAATACATTTAATAGATCTTTGACTAGGAGATATGTGTGATCCTTAAAGTCCCCCCATCCCACTTCAAAGAAAATAATGAGTATCATTATCTCCATTTGTAGTTGTTTTAACTGTGGTAAGCTAGTCACTGGATAAATATACCCTAATTTCATCTACAGACATCATTTTGTGCAAAAAAAAAGTATAAACAGTTGTGAGACAGTCAATTGCTAAGCTCTGCCAATAGAAGATAAGCTAGTCCTTCATAATTCTTGCTTCACTTAAGGTCTGACAGATGGTTCTGGGACAGAATGTTGAAGACAGATACCCTAACATTATATACAACATCAGGAACTGTCCAGGCCATCAGCTCTTTCTACAAATTATATAAGTTTAGGAAGTTTAATTCTTGTGCTTACTACATATTGAGGTAATTTTAAATTCAGTCTCAGATCTCTGATGAGGTTGATAACAAGTTATAATCTCATAATTTACCTTGCTTTGATTAACTTTGAAGAAGATGTTCTAGAAATGAAAGAATCGTTTACAGATAGTATTTCAAGGTAAAATCAAGTCTTATTGAGACACAGAATTGTATACTTTTAGTTTTGTATAAATGATAGAATAATTTATCTAAATTGACAAATATGACAGATTAGATGATATAAGTGTATATCATGCCTTATGATTTAAATAATTATTACAATTATGTTCAATGTATATCTGAGTGAAGACAGCCTTTGTAATTGGACAAATAGGGAAAAGTGTAGTTGCTTATATTATGAATGATAATTATGTTGTCAAAAAAAACAAAGACAAACACACAAACATAAAAACGGCTTACATTAGAGGATCTGTAGATAGGTTCTGGAAACCTGCCTCCATTTTGTTCTTATTGGTAAATTAAGATGTTAAAAGCCAGTAGCTGAAGAGGACAGATGGAATTGAGATTTTATTATTTCCTGGGCATGGGACTGGGTGACCGACAGGAAAAAGATCCTCCATGCATGGAGAGTATAGATAAGAGGAGAGACAATATGCCTGAGAAGAACATAGGTCAGACATGCATAGGCACCATGTGAAGGAGCTGAGAAAGCATGGGCTAGAGGGCTATACAACTGGCTCTAGAGCAACTAGCTAAAATATAGAATTTAGTAAGGAATTACATGGATTTATTGATGGGAGGTGGATTAACTGCATGGAGGCTACACAGTGGCCCATCTATTTTAAGGCATATTAACATAAAAATGTTGTGTCTCTTTCCTTTTGTAACAAAAACAATTGAGGCAGGTATTGAACCTACCATGGGAACTTATTTATTAATATTTATTTCAATACCTTATGTATAAATTCATATCATCTGAAAATAGCTATATTTGATTTCTTCTTTTCCAAATTTAAAACTGTTTTTTTCTTTTGTTTTCTTATTACTCTCTCTAGAATATTGAATACTATACTGAATAGATATGGAGGTAGTAGATAGCCTTGTATTTTCCCTGATTTTAGTAGTGTTGATTTTAATTTTCTCCATTCAATTTGATATTGGCTATTGGATTGGTGTAAACTTTTTTTTATATATATTTTGGTTTGAGCCTTATGTTCCTGATCTCTCTAAGCCTTTTAACATGAAGAAATGTTGTATATTTGTCAAAGGCATTCACAACATCTATTGAGATTATCATGTTGTTTGGGTATCAGTTTGTTTATGATGAAATATATTGATAGATTTTTGGTGATTGAACCAACACTGCATCACTGGAATGAAGCATACCCAATTATCTTCGATGATGGTTTTGATTCAATTCTGGATTTGGTTTTTTTTTTCTTTAATAATTTTTTACAGTCCAGATTTTATTCTGCTCCCAGTCCACTCTCTGACTGTTCCATATCCCACACTTCCTCCCCACCCCATCTCCTCTAGGATGTTCCTACTCCTGCCCAGCTCATCTGAACTCGCTACGCCCTTGGATCATAACTCTTTAAGGGTTAGGTGTACCTTCTCTGACTGAATCCAGATCAGACAGCCCTCTGCTGTACACGTATTGGGGGTTAAAGTGTCTGCTGTATGCTGCCTGGTTGGTGGCTCAGTTTCTGAGAAACGTCAGGGGTCCAGGTTAGCTGAGACCACTGGACTTCCTATAAGACCACACTCCTTCACTTCTTCCAGATTTTTCCTAATTTAACCACAGGTGTCACCTGCTTCTGACCATTGATTAAGTGTAAATATTTGAATCTGACTCTTTCAACTCCTTTTTGGGCCTTTATCAGATGGCAGTCATGATAGGCCACTAGGAAAGAGCCTTAAATTCATTGGCACTGGGGGAAATTGTACAAACACAACTCCAATGGCTCATGTTCTAAGATGAAGTATTGATAAATGGGACCTCATGAAACTGGAAAGCTTCTGTAATACAAAGGACATAGTCTAAAGAACAAATCAGCATCCTAAAGATTGGCAAAAATAATCTTCACTAACCCCACATCCAATAGAGGGCTAGTATCCAAAATAAAAATCTCAAAATGTAAGCACAAAGAAACCAAACAACTCAATCAAAAATGGGGTATAGAATTAAACAGACAATTAACAACAGAGAAATCTCCAATGGTTGATAATCACTTAAAGAAATGTTCAAAGTTCTTAGTGATCAGGGAAATGCAAATCAAAATGACCCTGAGATGTCACTTTACACTAATCAGCATGGCTAAAGCAAAAACTCAAGTGACAGGATATGTTAGTGAGAACTTTGGCAAAGAGGAACACTTTTTCATTGCTAGTGGGGTTGCAAACTGGTACAACCACTCTGGAAATCAATCTACTGGTTCTCCAGAGAATTGGAGAAAGATCTATTTGAAGACCCAACTATAGCACTCATGGGTATCAATCCAAAGGATATTCCACTAAGCCACAGGAGAACATGTTCCACTATGTTTATAGCCGCCTTATTTGTATATCCAGAAGCTGTAAACAACAAAGATGTCCTACAACACAAGAATTTATACAGAAAATGTCATTCATTTACACAGTGTAATACTACTCAGCTATTAAGAACAAGGACATCCTAAGTTTTGCAGGCAAATTGATGGAACTAGAAAATATCATCCTGAGTGATGCAACTCCGTCTCAAGAGAACATTGATGGTATGTACTCACTAATAAGTAGCTTGTGAGTATTTTAAACATTAGCATCAATGTTTAGAAAAGAAGTTGTTTTGGAATTAACTTTCTTCATTGATTCTTTGTGTAGTTTACATTACAGTGTGACATTATCCTCATAGGATGGGATTGGCAATGTTCTTTCCGTATCTGATTTGTGAAATCATTTGAGAAATATTAGTATTAGTACTTCTATGGCAGTATGGCAAAATTTTCCACTAAAACTATCTGGCTTTGTATGTTTAATCATTTTTGACACTTATAAGCAATGCTTCTATTTGCTCAGAGTTAATAAATATCATTTTTGTAAGGCACATGGTCTTCATATAACTTTAAAAAGTGGTATCTGTCCAGAAAATAAGGTGTTTTATTATAATTTCCTAATTATGTGTAGTGTAGCCTTTGAATTAAGACACAGTGATACTGTGAATTTCTTCCATGACCATTTTTAGGCATCCTTTTCATTTCTTAATTAGCTAATTTGTATGCTGGCTTTTTGTCATAATGTTAATGTGGTGAAAGGATTCCTATTGATTTACTGTCTCAGAGAACAAGCCCTAGGTTTCAATGATACTTTCTATTGCTTTCTGTCTCTCTAACTGATTGATTTCATCCCTGAATTTGATTATTTACTGCCTTCTGCTCTTTTTTGTGTGTTTCTTCCTTCTTACTTTTTTCAATAGATCCTTCAGATGTTCTTTTGAATTCCTGGCATGAAAAGTTTATAAATTCTTATGGAGGCATTTATTGGTTTGGATGACTCACTTAGAACTACTTTCATTGTGTCCCATTACTTTGGGAAGGTTTTGACTTCATTTTCATTTAATTTTAAAATACCTTTTATTCATTTATTCCTTTCATTCATTTATTCTTTTATTCATTTATTCTTTCCTACCCAGAGATCATTGAATATAGTACTCTATATTCAATTTCCATGAGTTTTGGAGTTCTGGTCTTTCTGCTTTTGTTGAACTCCAGTTTACATCTGTGGTGAGATATAACATACAAATTATTTGAATTTTCTTTTATGTGTTAAAGCTTAGTTTGTGACCGACTACATGGAGTATTTTGGAAAAGGTTCTACGTGGTACTGAGAAGCAAGTATATTCTTTAATGTTTTCGTGAAACATTCTGTAGATATTAGCTAGGCTCATTTAATTGATAAAAGCAGTTAGTTTCATTATTCCTTAGTTAGTTTTCATGTAGATGACCTGCTTATTGGTGAGGATAAGTCTTGAAGTAACCCACTAATAACGAGTGGGCTTCATTGTGCATATTAATTTAGTAATGTATCGTGGACAAATGTGGGCACCCTTGTGTTTGGGGCATAGAAATTCAAAATTGGCAAAAATTCGGTAGATTTTTTTAAATGAAGATGAAGTATTCTTCTCTGTGTCTGTAGATTAATTTTATGTGAAACTATGTTTTGTTAGATATTAGAATAGCTAATCCAACTTGTTTCTGGAGTCTGTTTGCTTGAAAAATATTTTAGCCAGTATACATTTGTCTGGAAAACATTATTTCTAGAACTTTACTCTGAGGTAGTGTCTATTTTTATTCCAGAGTTGTGTTTCTTTTATGTAGCAGAATCATAAGCCTGTTTTAGCATCCATTACTTTATATGTTTTTAATGGGAAATTGAATCAATTATGTTCAGAGATAATAAT
>NW_021626464.1:0-10120 GCF_004785775.1 Grammomys surdaster
ATTTCCAAGATGAGTAGACACCAGGAAATAATCAAACTTGGGGCTGAAAACAACAAATTAGAAACAAAGAGAACAATACAAAGAATTAAAAAAAAAAAAACACCAGGAGCTGTTTCTTTGAGAAAATCAACAAGATAGATATATCCTTAGCCAAATTAACTAAAGGACATAGAGTAAGTGTCCAAATTAACAAAATCAGAAATTAAAAGGGAGACATAACAACACGAACTAAGTAAATTGCCTTATATTACATTGGTGGAAGAAGAGGCACTTGGTACTCTGAAGGCTTGATGTCCCAGAAAAGCGGATATTATACGGGTGAGACAAGAGTGTGTGGCAGCCTAGAAGAAAACCCTCTAAGATGCAATGTGTATAGGAGGGGTGTGTGGTTCAAGTAAGGGAGACTGGATAGGAGGACAACATTTAAAAGGTAAATAAATAAAATAATGAAAGAGAAGTTAGAAACACAATTAAAATACATTTTCAATAATAAAAAAAATAAAATCAACAAAAATAGTGTCCAAAGAAATGGCTGAGTAGTAGGAACAATTTCTCCAGTAGTGAACCTTGGTTTCATTTTCAAAACCACGTGTAGAAACATGTTACTTGAAACTCCAATTCCAGGGCATTTGTTGTTCTCTTCTTTTCTCCTCAGGTAACAAACAAATGTCAAAGATACAGGAAAATGAAACATTAATACACATAAATTAAAAAATAAGGGTATACTGTATTAGGATCAAGTGGACATTTGTAAAACAAAGGTGTATACAACTTACAGAGGACTAAATTTTGCTTGCTTTAATAGCTTTTGTGTTCTTTGTGTCTCTGTTAGATTAAGGTGGGTAGAAGAAAAATGAAATTAATAATATATAAGTACAGGGGAGTTTAATATGAAGATGTGAATCATTAATGGTGAAAAATATGAAAATTACCATTAAAATAAATACATACAGTACCAAGTGTTTATTTGTTACACTAAGACAATTTGCAATGAAACCTAGTAAAGATTCCAAACATTTCTGTATGTGTTTAATGACTTGAAATTGAAAGTATGCATCTCAATTTTAGAGGGAAAGTAAGGACAATTCCATAAGCACACTACTGTCAGGTGGCAAATATGGTTACCTAAAGATGGACAAAAATGTATGAAAATAAAGTGTTATATAAAATATATTTACTTTCTACAAAGAAAAATTCCATGACCACATTTAGTTTTAAACTTATAAGGATGAAGCAGTTACAGAAACTAAAATAAAATAGAAAGTTTGTTCCAGGATACATTAATTACAGAATAACCATAGCATTAATAATTTGCTCATCATGAATGCTAATAACCGTTAAAAACTAATATCTAATTGTTGCAGTGGTAAATTATTAATATTTTCCCAGTGCTTTCTTCCTGTAATCCTGTAAGTCGAGCTCCTATCTGTCCTTAATAAAACAATATAACACTGAGAGTCTTTGGCTCAGACTATTTACCCATTATAGTGACTAAGCCAAAGAAGTCTATTGTTACTGTGACAATTCTCTTTGATGCTACAGTGTCTAGGGCTGAAAGTAAAGAAGACAGTTCTGAAGAGCATCATGATTAGTCAAAAACATGGATTTAATACTGTGCAGGCACTTCTTGGTTGAGAAGCCACTTTGAAGCTCATTAGTAAGAGTGAGCCTAAGTACCATAGCACATATAAAAAGAAACATCAATGTCCTCATTGTACCTGGTAATGTAGTAGCTATTTTAAAATATGCATTTATATGTAAAAAATGAAAACTATCCTCAGAAATTCACCATAGCTACTGTTTTAAGGAGCAATGGGTATTTAATCACATCAAAATATTTGAAGTGGAGGGCTTTCTATGATGGATAACATGCAATGTTTGTCTTTCTGGGATTGGTTTACCATACTCAATATGTCCTTTCCTTGTTTCCACTCATATATATCTTGGAATTACTGGAGATAACCAGAAAAGAAAAAATAACCATTCCCTTGTAAAGGTGTTTAAAAGCAGTATAGAAAGAAAAGCCAAAGTACATGTGATAAAAGCAGGGTAAATAGCTTCTGGCGTTTCTAAAAGAGGCTGTTAATAACACAGTGGAACAGTGTCTTTTTTATATGATAAATTATCTTTTGAGTATATGCTCAGGAGTGGTTATACCCTTGTCTTCAAGTAGAATTATTTCCTTGAGGAATTGCCAGATTGTTTCCAAAGTGGTTGCACCAGTTTGCAATCCCACCAACAATGGAGTAGTGTTCCTCTTTCTCCAAAATCTCGCCAGAATCTGCTGTTGCCTGAGTTTTTCATCTGAGCCATTCTGATTGGTGTCTGGTCGAATCTAACGTTTGTGTTGAATTGCATTTCCCTGAGGACTAAGGATATTGAAAATTTTCTTTAGTTGCTTCTCACCTATTTGTTATTCCTCAGTTGAGAATTTTTTTTTTTAGATCTCTACCCCATATTTTAATAGAGTTACTTTAGTTCTCTGAAGTCTAACTTCTTGAGTTCTTGTATATTTGGATATTTGTCCTCTATTGGATGTAGAGTTGGAAAAGATCATTTCCCAATCTGTAGGTTGCTACTTTATCCTATTGGCACTGTCCTTTGTCTTCAGAAACTTTTCAATTTTATGAAGTCCTATTTGTCAGTTATTAATCTAGGAGCCCGAGCCATTAGTGTTCTGTTCAGGAATTTCTTCCCTGTGCGTATATTTTCAGGATCGTTACCACTTTATCTTCTATTAGATTTAGCATACCTGATTTTATGTGGAGGTTCTAGATTCAATTGAAACTGAAATTGTACAAAGAGATAACAATGGATTACTTTGTATTCTTGAAAATGCTTTATTTTTTCCACTGTATCTTTGCCAAATTTCAAGTGGCCATACTTGTGTGGGTTTATTTCTGGATCTTCAAGTCTATATATTTTTTGTTTTATCTACCTGTCTGTCTCTAAACCAATACTATGTGGTTTTTATCACTGTTCCTCTAGTAAGGAATAGTGATTTCCCCAGAACTTTTATATTGCCATTATTTTTCCTATCTTGAATTTTTTGTCATTCCATAAGAAATTGAGAATTACTCTTCCCTTCTCTGTGAAGATTAGGATTTTCAATGATGATTGCATTGAATCTAAGACTACTTTTGGTAAGATGGGTGATTTTACTATGTTAACCGTACCAATCCATGAGCATGGGATATATTTTTCCATCATCTGTGTTCTTCAGCGATTTCTTTCTTCAGAGACGTGAAGTTCTTGTCATACATCTTTCACTGGTTTGCTTAAAGTTACTCTAAAATATTTTATAATATTTATGGCTATTGAGAATTGTGCTGCTTCCATAATTTGTTTCTCAGCCTGCTTGTCCTGCATGTAGATGAAGGCTACTGATTTGTTTGAATTAATTTTATATCCAGCAACTTTTCTGAAATTATTTATCAGTTGTAGGAAGTTTCTGGTAGAAATTTTGGATCTCTTATATATCATCCCTAAAAATGGATACCTTGAATTCTTCCTTTATGATTTGAACCCTGTGATCTCATTTTGGTGTCTGATTGCTGAAACTAGAACTTCAATTACTATATAAAATATAGCAAGAGATGTCTTATCCCTGATTTTAGTGTGGCCTCTTTTCTAAATGGTTGTTATTTTATCCATATTTTATTTGTATACAGCTGCTTATGTAGTGGTATTTATTTCCCTAGAAAAAAAAATTTCTAACTGCAAATGTCATGATTCCAGGCCTCTAAATAAAAGTTGGATTTTAAAATATATTATAAAATTAGTCACTGGGTTTTTAGATTTGAGTAACTCTTCCACTGGAGTTTTGATGTTGCAAATGAAATCAACAAAGTATCATAGACTGAGTACTGATGTTGTCTAAGTCTTGAGTTCAGGGTATAAGTTACTTAGTATTAGCTAATTTTAGGTGAAGTTCATAAGACAGCATGGCTATTTTTTTTATCATGCCTTTAAGTCTCTTAGTATTTCCTGACCCAATAAGTTTATACAGTATGTAGAAAATGAATTGGTTATATGATTGCTTAGCTATTTCTTATGGTATTCTACATGTATAATGTATGCTTAGGTCACATGATATATTATTTGACAACCAAGGTTAATGCCTGAGTACCAAAGCATATCTGATGTGGTTTGTTGTATAAGATTAATATGTATTATTTCTATGCCTAGTATTGAGAAGTTGTTCACATCAGGGTGTGTATAATTTCTCAGTATTTTGTCAAGTTACTTATAAAGTATTATAGTGGTAATATTTACCTTTTCACTACTTTAAACATACTGATCCATCAGCATGGGAAATCTTTTAATCGTCTGATATACTTCTAAATTGCTTCTGCTTACAGGAGAATATCTGCACATAGCTTCTGGGAACCTGTCCTCCCAGTTGTTTCTTGCATCACAAGACGGTTTTTCTCAAGTCTTGTGCCCAGGACAGTTTCAAGAGTGACTACAAATTCTAAATCATCTCCTTTCATCCTGTATTTCATATGGTTCCAGTCAGGGCTTCAGTTAAGCACTGAACTTTCCAACAATACGTAGATTGGGTATTAGGGCAAAAGCTAACTTTTTAACTCTCCTCAATTTTTCTAGTGTTCTACCCTGCCCCAGCCCCACAACTTATAAATTATTTTGTTGTCCCAGTTCAGCAGAATGTAGTTTATGGGAGTGGTCATTCCACTGAATTAGGTGTGGATCCCTAGTTGTGATTATTTTATAAAGAATAGATTGTCATTTTAAGGAATAATTTTGAAATGGACAGGTAAGAAACTAAATAGAGAACTTAGACTCAACAATTTCTTATTTTCCTTTCCTTTTCTCTCTTCTTTCTTTCTTAGTTAAAATGAAGAAGGTTGAAAAGAAAAGAGAGGAATAGTGTCACATTATAAGAAATTAGATATATGGGAATGGAATATGTAATTTATCCTTAGACAAAAAAATTTATAGCCATAATCTTTCATTTATAAAATTCTTTGTGTTTTGGTCGACAACTATAATTTGAAACATTGATAGAGAATTTATATATTAGTAAAGGCATATGTTTTATTTGCATAAATCTTTGAACATTGATACAAAATTTAAAATTAGCTTTGGTAATATTAGATAGGCATTGTTCCTATGCAATTTATGTAAGAATACAAGAGCAAGAGTTAGACCCAGTCTTTCTAATAGCTGCTGTTACAAACTCTTTAGGATGATTAAGTAATGTAAGTTAAATCAGACAGTAAATTAATGATAAGGTTCGATTCTGGTTAATTACTATATATATATATATATATATATATATATATATATATATATGAATACATTTAATAGATCTTTGACTAGGAGATATGTGTGATCCTTAAAGTCCCCCCATCCCACTTCAAAGAAAATAATGAGTATCATTATCTCCATTTGTAGTTGTTTTAACTGTGGTAAGCTAGTCACTGGATAAATATACCCTAATTTCATCTACTGACATCATTTTGTGCAAAAAAAAGTATAAACAGTTGTGAGACAGTCAATTGCTAAGCTCTGCCAATACGAGATAAGCTAGTCCTTCATAATTCTTGCTTCACTTAAGGTCTGACAGATGGTTCTGGGACAGAATGTTGAAGACAGATACTCTAACATTATATACAACATCAGGAACTGTCCAGGCCATCAGCTCTTTCTACAAATTTTATAAGTTTAGGAAGTTTAATTCTTGTGCTTACTACATATTGAGGTAATTTTAAATTCAGTCTCAGATCTCTGATGAAGTTGATAACAAGTTATAATCTCATAATTTACCTTGCTTTGATTAACTTTGAAGAAGATGTTCTAGAAATGAAAGAATCGTTTACAGATAGTATTTCAAGGTAAAATCAAGTCTTATTGAGACACAGAATTGTATACTTTTAGTTTAGTATAAATGATAGAATAATTTATCTAAATTGACAAATATGACAGATTAGATGATATAAGTGTATATCATGCCTTATGATTTAAATAATTATTACAATTATGTTCAATGTATATCTGAGTGAAGACAGCCTTTGTAATTGGACAAATAGGGAAAAGTGTAGTTGCTTATATTATGAATGATAATTATGTTGTCAAAAAAAAAAAACAAAGACAAACACACAAACATAAAAACGGCTTACATTAGAGGATCTGTAGATAGGTTCTGGAAGCCTGCCTCCATTTCGTTCTTATTGGTAAATTAAGATGTTAAAAGCCAGTAGCTGAAGAGGACAGATGGAATTGAGATTTTATTATTTCCTGGGCATGGGACTGGGTGACCGACAGGAAAAAGATCCTCCATGCATGGAGAGTATAGATAAGAGGAGAGACAATATGCCTGAGAAGAACATAGGTCAGACATGCATAGGCACCATGTGAAGGAGCTGAGAAAGCATGGGCTAGAGGGCTATACAACTGGCTCTAGAGCAACTAGCTAAAATATAGAATTTAGTAAGGAATTACATGGAATTATTGATGGGAGGTGGATTAACTGCATGGAGGCTACACAGTGGCCCATCTATTTTAAGGCATATTAACATAAAAATGTTGTGTCTCTTTCCTTTTGTAACAAAAACAATTGAGGCAGGTATTGAACCTACCATGGGAACTTATTTATTAATATTTATTTCAATACCTTATGTATAAATTCATATCATCTGGAAATAGCTATATTTGATTTCTTCTTTTCCAAATTTAAAACTGTTTTTTTTCTTTTGTTTTCTTATTACTCTCTCTAGAATATTAAATACTATACTGAATAGATATGGAGGTAGTAGATAGCCTTGTATTTTCCCTGATTTTAGTAGTGTTGATTTTAATTTTCTCCATTCAATTTGATATTGGCTATTGGATTGGTGTAAACTTTTTTTTATATATGTTTTGGTTTGAGCCTTATGTTCCTGATCTCTCTAAGCCTTTTAACATGAAGAAATGTTGTATATTTGTCAAAGGCCTTCACAACATCTATTGAGATTATCATGTTGTTTGGGTATCAGTTTGTTTATGATGAAATATATTGATAGATTTTTGGTGATTGAACCAACACTGCATCACTGGAATGAAGC
Organism: Grammomys surdaster; assembly: GCF_004785775.1. Taxonomy (NCBI): domain Eukaryota; kingdom Metazoa; phylum Chordata; class Mammalia; order Rodentia; family Muridae; genus Grammomys; species Grammomys surdaster. Next base: position 7,068 of record NW_021626464.1, read on the forward strand.
ATACCCAATTATCTTCGATGATGGTTTTGATTCAATTCTGGATTTGGTTTTTTTTTTCTTTAATAATTTTTTACAGTCCAGATTTTATCCTGCTCCCAGTCCACTCTCTGACTGTTCCATATCCCACACTTCCTCCCCACCCCATCTCCTCTAGGATGTTCCTACTCCTTCCCAGCTCATCTGAACTCGCTACGCCCTTGGATCATAACTCTTTAAGGGTTAGGTGTACCTTCTCTGACTGAATCCAGATCAGACAGCCCTCTGCTGTACACGTATTGGGGGTTAAAGTGTCTGCTGTATGCTGCCTGGTTGGTGGCTCAGTTTCTGAGAAACGTCAGGGGTCCAGGTTAGCTGAGACCACTGGACTTCCTATAAGACCACACTCCTTCACTTCTTCCAGATTTTTCCTAATTCAACCACAGGTGTCACATGCTTCTGACCATTGATTAAGTGTAAATATTTGAATCTGACTCTTTCAACTCCTTTTTGGGCCTTTATCAGATGGCAGTCATGATAGGCCACTAGGAAAGAGCCTTAAATTCATTGGCACTGGGGGAAATTGTACAAACACAACTCCAATGGCTCATGTTCTAAGATGAAGTATTGATAAATGGGACCTCATGAAACTGGAAAGCTTCTGTAATACAAAGGACATAGTCTAAAGAACAAATCAGCATCCTAAAGATTGGCAAAAATAATCTTCACTAACCCCACATCCAATAGAGGGCTAGTATCCAAAATAAAAATCTCAAAAGGTAAGCACAAAGAAACCAAACAACTCAATCAAAAATGGGGTATAGAATTAAACAGACAATTAACAACAGAGAAATCTCCAATGGTTGATAATCACTTAAAGAAATGTTCAAAGTTCTTAGTGATCAGGGAAATGCAAATCAAAATGACCCTGAGATGTCACTTTACACTAATCAGCATGGCTAAAGCAAAAACTCAAGTGACAGGATATGTTAGTGAGAACTTTGGCAAAGAGGAACACTTTTTCATTGCTAGTGGGGTTGCAAACTGGTACAACCACTCTGGAAATCAATCTACTGGTTCTCCAGAGAATTGGAGAAAGATCTATTTGAAGACCCAACTATAGCACTCATGGGTATCAATCCAAAGGATATTCCACTAAGCCACAGGAGAACATGTTCCACTATGTTTATAGCCGCCTTATTTGTATATCCAGAAGCTGTAAACAACAAAGATGTCCTACAACACAAGAATTTATACAGAAAATGTCATTCATTTACACAGTGTAATACTACTCAGCTATTAAGAACAAGGACATCCTAAGTTTTGCAGGCAAATTGATGGAACTAGAAAATATCATCCTGAGTGATGCAACTCCGTCTCAAGAGAACATTGATGGTATGTACTCACTAATAAGTAGCTTGTGAGTATTTTAAACATTAGCATCAATGTTTAGAAAAGAAGTTGTTTTGGAATTAACTTTCTTCATTGATTCTTTGTGTAGTTTACATTACAGTGTGACATTATCCTCATAGGATGGGATTGGCAATGTTCTTTCCGTATCTGATTTGTGAAATCATTTGAGAAATATTAGTATTAGTACTTCTATGGGAGTATGGCAAAATTTTCCACTAAAACTATCTGGCTTTGTATGTTTAATCATTTTTGACACTTATAAGCAATGCTTCTATTTGCTCAGAGTTAATAAATATCATTTTTGTAAGGCACATGTTCTTCATATAACTTTAAAAAGTGGTATCTGTCCAGAAAATAAGGTGTTTTATTATAATTTCCTAATTATGTGTAGTGTAGCCTTTGAATTAAGACACAGTGATACTGTGAATTTCTTCCATGACCATTTTTAGGCATCCTTTTCATTTCTTAATTAGCTAATTTGTATGCTGGCTTTTTGTCATAATGTTAATGTGGTGAAAGGATTCCTATTGATTTACTGTCTCAGAGAACAAGCCCTAGGTTTCAATGATACTTTCTATTGCTTTCTGTCTCTCTAACTGATTGATTTCATCCCTGAATTTGATTATTTGCTGCCTTCTGCTCTTTTTTGTGTGTTTCTTCCTTCTTACTTTTTTCAATAGATCCTTCAGATGTTCTTTTGAATTCCTGGCATGAAAAGTTTATAAATTCTTATGGAGGCATTTATTGCTTTGAATGACTCGCTTAGAACTACTTTCATTGTGTCCCATTACTTTGGGAAGGTTTTGACTTCATTTTCATTTAATTTTAAAATACCTTTTATTCATTTATTCCTTTCATTCATTTATTCTTTTATTCATTTATTCTTTCCTACCCAGAGATCATTGAATATAGTACTCTATATTCAATTTCCATGAGTTTTGGAGTTCTGGTCTTTCTGCTTTTGTTGAACTCCAGTTTACATCTGTGGTGAGATATAACATACAAAGTATTTGAATTTTCTTTTATGTGTTAAAGCTTAGTTTGTGACCGACTACATGGAGTATTTTGGAAAAGGTCCTACGTGGTACTGAGAAGCAAATATATTCTTTAGTGTTTTCGTGAAACATTCTGTAGATATTGGTTAGGCTCATTTCATTGATAAAAGCAGTTAGTTTCATTATTCCTTAGTTAGTTTTCATCTAGATGACCTGCTTATTGGTGAGGATAAGTCTTGAAGTAACCCACTAATAAACAATGGGCTTCATTGTGCATATTAATTTAGTAATGTATCTTGGACAAATGTGGGCACCCTTGTGTTTGGGGCATAGAGATTCAAAATTGGCAAAAATTCGGTAGATTTTTTTAAATGAAGATGAAATATTCTTGTCTGTGTCTGTAGATTAATTTTATGTGAAACTATGTTTTGTTAGATATTATAATAGCTAATCCAGCTTGTTTCTGGAGTCTGTTTGCTTGAAAAATATTTTAGCCAGTATACATGTGTCTAGAAAACATTATTTCTAGAACTTTACTCTGAGGTAGTGTCTATTTTTATTCCAGAGTTGTGTTTCTTTTATGTAGCAGAATCATAAGCCTGTTTTAGCATCCATTACTTTGTATGTTTTTAATGGGAAATTGAATCAATTATGTTCAGAGATAATAAT
>NW_021626465.1:0-19700 GCF_004785775.1 Grammomys surdaster
AGGTTAACAAGAATAAAAGAATAACTTAAGATAGTCTGTTGACAAGACCACATCAGAAAAACTTCTCAGTCACTGTTAGTAGCAGTGCAAACTGGGAAAATTTATAAAGAACAGTTTATCAGTAACTATCAAAATTACAACACATGGGTACTTTATCCAAGAAGTTTTAGTTCAAAAGATTTATTCCATGGATATTCATTTAATTGTGAAATAAACTAGGAATAAGTTAATTCATCTCAATATTGCTTGTTATCAAAAAGTCTAAATATATTCTTTAAAATAGTAAATAATATAATAAAAAATTTTAAAGAACTACTTTGAGGCTATAAGGATGACTCAGTAAATACAGTACACACTGTGTAAGCATGAGGTTTTAACGTTGGATCCCCTACGTAAAGTTGGATACAGGAGTCGGAATCTGGGGCTAGGCTCTGAAATCCCACCATTCTCAAGGTGAGATGGGAGGTGGAAAGAGAAGATTCCCTAGAGCTTACAGGCCAGCTTGCCTGGTATATTCAGCAGTGAACAGCAAAAGACTCTGCCTCCCTGCCAGGGCCAGGCTGTCTTCCAGAAGAAATACGTTGCTAATATCTCCTTGGGTAGGGGTGGGACTTTGTACCTTCCTGTCCCCTCAATGCTGGCAATTTGTTTGGCTTGAACTCACACAGGTCTTGTGGCTGCTGCCTCACCCACTGTGGGTTCATATGTGGTAGACTATGCTCCAGTGGATGGTCCCCATCCCAGAGTACACGACCAGCACAAACTGGACTGGATGGATTATAAAAGAATGAAAAAAGAGGATACAAAGCTGAGTGGGTATGGAATGAGGGGTGTGGATGGATCTGGGGGGAGTTAGATGAGAAGATAAATATTTAAAATCCATTGTATGAAATTCTGAAAGAATTGGTTTTTTTAAAAAAAATTTAAGGAAGCCTGTCTCAAATAAGGTGGAAGGTGAGGGCTAACACCAGAAGTTGTCCTCTGACCACCACTACAGGCATGCTCTAGCACTCATGCACAAGCTCGAACACACACACACACACACATACCCCACAGTATCATGCATAAAAATTTTATTTCATTAAAAGAGTAACATTAGCACAAGATTTTCCTCTTAGCAAAGCAAAACTATTAAGTGTGCTATATGTTACTGTTTTCTACAGGAAGCTGTTACATTCTAAAAAAAAAAAAAAAACCTTAGCCTTAGCAAAACCCAAAAGAAAGACTCTAGGAACGAACCCTCAAAAGTGTGTGACATCTTAACTGCAGCCATCAATGTGAGTCTGCAAAAACCATTAAATTAATTCCATACAAAGCTAGGCTGGGACTGGAACAGCCTCCCCTCTCTGGTTCCCATGCAGAGACTGGTCCTTGCTGTGCATATGCAGCCTGGGTCTTGACAAATGAGCTCTGAGAAAACAGACACAGCCAGAAGAAAAATACAATCAGTGAAAAAAAAAAAAACCGCTCACTCTCTCAGGCAGGTTCTTTTTAGTCGAGCAAATACTAGTAGGGCAAAAGGATTTTTTCATAAAAAATTCACATAAAACAAAATATTTACAGCTGGTGTGTCGTATCAGAATGGTTCTTTAAAAAATATCAAAACGGACTGTGGCTAGAACGAAAAAGGCTGTTTGCTTTGTAAAAGCTGGTTGTTTCAATCTTATAAAGATGAAAAAAAAAAAGGTGTCTTTTTTTTAAGAAAGACAACCCATTTTTTTAAACAGCCTTCTTTCCCTAAAATAGCTTATTTTTTTAGTTTGCAATGAATTTGAAAGCTTTATTTAAATGTAAATCGGGTGGATGGATGTGGCAAGGTAAATTGATATACAGAAGATTAAAGGTCACCGAGAGAAACCTCTGGCCTCTATATTCAGCGCATTTAAGAATGCTCGTTTGTCTCTTGCTCAGAGCTAGAGAAAGAAGTGGCTGGGAGTTGGCAAAAATAACAAAAGGGAAACTGTAAAACCGCCTGTCTGAAATCTGTTCTCTCTTCGTGGTTATTTGGGCCAAGCCAACTTCTTCTTGCCAGTGCTTCTCACATCAGCCACCTGAGCATGAGGAATCAGCACATCTGATCCTGTGCCAGCCTGCTCATGCTGTAAGGCTGGGTGTTCTGTGGCTTGGTCAGTGTGGGGTGGGGGTGGGATGACATTTCCATACCCTTTCAACTAATAGGTGATGAAAACAGTAAAAAAAAAACAAAACAAAAAACAAAAAAAACAAAACCCTGATGTTTTGAAAATCAATAAATAATCCTAACGAGTCCTCCCTGTGTGGCTAGCTAGTTTCATTTTGTGAAACATATTCCCTGAAGGCTTTCTAAGAAACCACTGGCCTCAAATTCACATTATTGACAAGCTAGAAATTACCTCTGGTTGTTTAAAAAGATGGCTACTTTCCAATGATCTAGAGCCAGAGTTGCTGTAATTTATGCAAATATCTGCAGACAGTATTTGTTAAAACACAGTGGTGTAACATACAGAAAGCATAGCAGTGTTATGGGCAGTTCAGTGAACAGGTACCAACCAGACTTAAGAGTACCAGCACAGTACATTCTGTACAGGATTTTTCCAGATCGTACGGTAAAATGGTCTTCTCTTTGAACAGGAAGTTGGAAAAAATACTAAAAGCAAAGCAGATCTTAATTACTGACAGACAACCGTTTTTTTCTTACTTCCTGAACAATTCATTCAATATGGGCAAAAGGAATGTTTTACAATAAAAGTTTGTGAAAGCATCACAGCAATGCTGGTGTAGAGTTAAAACACACATTTGTAAAATACAATACACCTGTCTACGCCCTACCATGATGCCAGCTTTCCCTCAGGCGAAATGTGCTGGGCTGGTCTCTCCTCAGAAGAACTCAGTTCCTTCATATCCTGTCAAGCACAGAAACAAAGCCAAAGGCAGGTTGAACTGAGGTCAGTTGCTTGAAGATGCCAAAAGCCAGTCAAAAAAGTCAGAAAAGCAGATTCAAGGATGGGTGGAGGTCTGAAAATGAATAGCCAGATACATCAAGTTCAAATCAGGACAAGCCCCCAAGCCAGAGATTATTTAGGGGTCAATCTAAGAACAAAACAGGCAGGGAATTCCTGAATGGGCACTTTAAAGGTGCGACTTAGCTATGATGGTTATTCTTGGTTGTCAACTTGATGACATCTGGAATTAGTGGGGCACACCTGTGAGGGATTTTTTTTTTTTTTTGCCTTGTATGAAGTGGGTAAATCTACTTCTAGTACAGACCTCTGGGGTAGAAAGACACACTCTTGCCCAGGATCTAGAGTCAGGAAGACACACCTTTAATCTGGGCCACACCTCCTGCTGGAAGCCTATAAAAAGATATGAAAGATGGGAGCATTTGCTCTTTGCCTGCTTGCTCTGGCCTTGCTAGCAAGTGCATTCCTTCACCGGCATTAGGGCCTACTTCTTTGAACTCTAGTATGAACTGAAGAACAGCTGAGGACTTTGTGGACTGAAAAACTTCTGGATTCTTGGATTTCCTGTTCATAAACAGCCACTGCAGGGTTAACTGGACCATAGCCTGTAAACCTTTATATATATATGTGTGTGTGTGTGTATGTGTGTGTGTGTGTGTGTGTGTGTGTGTGTGTGTGTGTGTGCATGTATGTGTGTGTATGTATGTATGTCTGAGAAAGGTCTTTCTTCAGTTGATAAGAATTGTCAAGAGCTGTTCAGGCAGTTAAGGACAAGAAGTCACAAGGATACTTTCTGTCCTAAAGATTCATGTCTCCAAAATCATGACAAACAATACTGTGAGATTAGCATGCTGTCCTAAGTGATTAGGTCAAACAGTTCCTTCCATGGGCCTGCAGCTAGATATTTGTCTGGACTAAGACTAAGAAAAAAAAAATATATGTGTGTATACACACACACACACACACATATATATGGAGAGAGAGAGAGAGAGAGAGAGAGAGAGATTGATTCATTCTAGTAAGTTGTTCCTCTAGAGAACCCTGACTAGTATGAATATTAAGTAGGTGTGGCTATATCTGTACAGACATTCTGCGCACTCAAGACATCTACTGCAATGGGTATCTGTTGGTTTTAAAGAAATAGGATTTTGAAAATATTAGCCAAGAGACCTAGAACAGCTAGTATAAGACAGAGACCCAGTCATGCATCAATAGGTACTATTACTACAGTCTCCAAGAGAAAGAGCTTCGAGAAATACACTTACTAAAGAATGCCATCACTGCTGTTTAGACAGCGAATTCCATGCGATTATAACTACATAAATTAAACAAAGTGGATCTGGAGAGATGGCTCACCAGTTAAGAGTATTGGCTGTTCTTTCAGAGGACCCTGGTTCACTTTGCAGCATCCACATGGTGACTCACAACCATCTGCAACTGTAGTTCCAATGAATCCAATGCCCTCTTCTGGCCTCCATAGGCACCGCTGGGCACTCACATGGCACACATGCAGGCAACACACACATACACATAAAATAAAATTTAAAAGTTACAAAAAATTAGAGTTAATTTAATACAGTCTATGTTCTTACAGAATTCAGAAGGAAAAAGGCAAGCAACTCTGGTTCACTGTGATATGGACACTGGATACCAAACCCATAGTTCGTAAAAATAAGATGGTGGAAAACCTTCAAAGGAGTTAAAATCTAGGCTGAGAACTGTGTCCCCGAATATTCCCACCTGCAAGGAGTAAAAGCAATAGCATTGTTTTAAAACAATACTAAGGCACAAACTACTGGTTCACCACCAGGCACCCTCAAAACACAGCTCTACAGAATACACATAGATATGCTTTACATCAAAGTCGTTCTGGGATTGAATCTAGACTCTCACACCGCTGAGCCACATACCTAGCCTCTTTATTTCCCCCTACAAAATGGTTCTGAAGGCCTAAGCACAACGTGATAATTTCAGTAACAACCTCCCCTCTGATAGCAGACTCTGTCTTAGTGTCCTCTCATGTTGCCATGACAAAATACGCTGAGAAAATCAACTTAAGGTTTATTTTAGCTGACAATTCAAGGTACAGTCCATCATGGAGAAGAAGTCACAGTAGCAGGGTCTTCAGGATGTGGTCCCAAGGCATCCATAGTTAGAATAACAAATGAATGCATCTGCTCAGTTCCCTCATTGTCTCTAGCAAGCACTCTTACACGTGAGTCTGAGGGGCTTTACCCACCAAAGGACAGCTTTGGACCACAAAGCAGAACCAAAGGATGAACTTCATAGCAAAGATGCTGTATCAATGGATGTGTACCGTCTCATCAAAAGCTGTTTCCTTGAGGAGCAATGGAAGTCTGTTAAGGATGTGGCTCTGAGATCTCCATGGGCTCACCATGAGGAATCATCATCAATGCAGTAAAATGCCCCAAACATAAATTATACAACTGTATTCTCAGTAGATGGAATTCATGGTTCTAGGAGTCAGGGAATGGAAATAGGAGTAATCCACTTGCGGTCGCCTCCAGTCACACAGCAGGGGAATGTATGCTTCCTTCTCTACAACCTCCTAACTGTCAATGTACAGTCCGTACTTCAGAGGTTACCTTCCAGCTAATGACACAATGGGTCTCCCTGAAGCTCTAAGCCATCACTGTCACCAGTGACTGTCATTAAGAGGCCAGCAGGCAAGGAAAGTGGAGAATGTCATTGTAAGGGAATATTGTCTCTAATAATCAGTAGGAAGTAAGTGGGTAGGTCTGGTGCTAAACATATGTGGCCTATGCCCAACAGTCAGAAAATCCACTCGTGTACCCCGATACTCCCGTGCCATTTTTTAAATGAATGGACACAGGCTAAGATCAAAGTATCTAGAAGCTTGTATTTTTCAGGTGAGTGGGGGTCAAAGTCCTGCATTAGGGAAGCCTCACAGGTCAGCAGGAATGCCAACCAAGGGAAAGAAATCCAGCATGAATAGTACAGGGTGAAGTAGACTATCTGAAGTAACCTTAAGATCAGCTATACTAGCAGAAGGCTATCTGCTTCACTTCTCCCAAATGCCACCAACCCGAATCCTGCAAACCTCCTCTAAGAAATAATTGAAGTTAAGCAGCTCAAAGGACAGACTATAACAGATACTGTGGTGTAGGAGGAGCTAAGGTGGGAGGAGTTAGGAGAGGAAGAGGAGGAGTAAGGAGGAGAGGACAAAAAGGAAGAGGAGGAGCTAGGAGACAGAAGAGAAGAGAAGAGAAGAGAAGAGAAGAGAAGAGAAGAGAAGAGAAGAGAAGAGAAGAGAAGAGAAGAGAAGAGAAGAGAGGAGATGGAGGTGGATGTTCACGTGTCTGTAGCAGTCAAAGGTAGTTGGTATATCTAGATTGGGTATTGGGTTACACTTCTGATTGTATGGGTATCTTGTTACTGATCATTACCAAATATATAAGCCTTTGATTTATCTTTAAGCATTAGAGTCTCATCTTTCTACTGAGCCCACATGGATGGCGGGATGGCCTGGGCAATGCCCAGCCTTGCAGAGACAACATGGGAGATTGAGCCATCTCCCATGCTGACGTCTCATGGGTGGGTGGCAGGGCTGGTGTTTCTAGTTGGCCATTTCTAGCTGCAGTACGCACGTGGCCTCCAGCCGAGAAACATGGTGGCTGGGCTAGGCAGAGCTGCGGCAGCTTAGATAGTCAGCTTGACCAGAGGCCATTTTAAATATTTACAACAACACTGTGGTATTCAGGACAAACGTATCTCCCTCCAGCTACTGAAAATTCCAACTACAGAGGGCTTCCAGTCATACTCCTCTATGGAAATCGCTGTCAATCAGAGGAAACTACCATCTTTAAAACCTAAAAACTCATCATTCCAATAAACTAAAAGATCCCCCTTTTTACTATATTTCTGAATGGACTCCTCAAAATAGTCAAGGATGTGAGTACACTAACTTGAGTGGGTATGCTGGGAGATGTGGTTACTATATGCCCAGGCTTGAATGAAAACCCACATGGGCAGTTGCTGTTAGCTTTCCCATTTTACTTTATATTTTTTAGATTAAAAAAATGTATAGGTTTGGATGCTTTGCTTGCATGTATGTTTTCACACCATGCACATGCAGTGCTTTGAACAGCTAGAAGAGGGCATCACATCAACCAGGAACTGGAGTTGCGCATGCTGCCATGTGCATGCTGAGTCACAGTCCCTGTCCTCTGGAAGAGCAGTGAGTGCTCTTAATGGCTGAGCCATTTCTCCAGTCCCTTGTTAACTTTTCAATCCACCCCTGCAGCTCACTCCATCTTAGTCTCAACCCAAGACATTTGCCCACCTCCCCCTCACTCTCCTCACAGGATTTAAGGGTTTGACTTTGAGCTAACTTCTTGAATCACGAATCTCACTGTTGCTGCAGTTGGCAAAGATGGGATTTGCTTTCTTGCTGTGTCTATCAAAGCCTTTCTTCTCAGGAGCTAACACGTTGAATGCAGTGTAGGGTCCTCCCTCAATGGCAGAGGATTTTTGGATGACAGATTTAAGAGGTGCATACCATCCAGTTGGGGCAAGGCCTCTCTTCAAAGCTTCTGTGTGGTACAGCTCCCACAGGTGTATGCCCTGTGGTCTTAAAGTCACAACACGCACACTCCAGAGTCTAATTAGAGCTGACAGTCTCAGAATGGCCTAACAGCTTATTCAACTCAACAGAGCCAATCTACTGACACAGCATAGGGAAGTAAACACTCCAACCTCAGAGAGGCAATCATTTAAAAGCTAGAACCCAAACCATCTTTGGAGTCTCTTACAATTCCCTTATCTTTGAGCTAAATAACTTAATTAGCTAGAATCCAGTAAGCTTAATTGGTATAGTAGATACACAAAATAATCACTTATATGATTGCTTAGAGCCCGAATGGAAAGCCTAATTCTGCTCTTTTTGAACTACAATTAATTTGTTGTGAAATATGAGTGCATTTTGAATACATCAAAATACATTAGAGATGGGAAGGTAAATAGTACAGTTGCAATTAGGTGTGCCAGGGGGCGCTATGGGACCAGGTTCTAGTTGGTTTTTAAGGTTTGGTTCAGAACAAAATTTTGAATGGTGTTAGTTCAGATGTGTTATCACTTTCTGGACCTAACGCTCTTATCATTACTCTCCTTCTGGATCACATTAGGAAGAGAAGGTGGTATCTACAAAGCCTTTATTAATAACATAGACGTACCTGAGCAACAAGGGGCCTCTTGAGGTTTCCTCTTCTTACCTTGAAAGATTTGAGAAGCATCCAACATACATAAAAGTGGAGACAGAAACTAACGTGGAGGGATTTCACACCGTAAATGTTAGCAGCAGCAGAGACTAAGCCTAGGCCATCTGGGAAGCCTGATCATGAGACCATGAGGGAAGGAAGAACCAGAGCCATGGTGGGACTGGCCAGCTCTAAGAAGACGCCGTCACTGTGTAGCCGGCCAAACAACTGGACAGACATTCATTTGTTCATTTCCCTTTCTGTTTTGCCCTCTCCATTTCCATTCTAAGGTCATCGTCTCCTGCCCTCCTTGTCTGTTAGCTTCCTGACAGATTTGTGTCTTCTCAAAGGAGGGCATGGGTCACAGAATGTCACAGAATAATAGAACAAAAAGGGGACTCCGAGGCATGTCTTCCAACCCACTGGGTGCCGGCGCCATGCCTGAAGGACACAGTGGCTTGCCTCACTCTGGAATGCCGTCCCAGAACCAAGGACTTCTCATTCTGCCTCTCACAAGAAGGAGCTTTGGAGAGTGAGACAGTACTAAGAAAACTTCGTGCTATGTCAGAAGAGAAAAGGCATAAATAGCTCACAAAATAAAGACAAGGGTGAAGGGAAGAAACTAGAGAAAAAGAAAGGGAGAAGATAACAAGACAGGATGGGGGAGAATACATGAGCTGTGGTGATACCACCATCCTATGAGCCTCTGCTAACAAAGCCTCTTTGATTCTACTCATTCGCTCCAGAGAAATGGAAATTCGCCCACAGAAGACACAAACAATTATGTCCAGAAACACTTTCTGCATAGTATTTAAAAGTTGAAAATAGATCAGATATGTCTCAGAAGGAAAGGGGACAAATAAATTAAATTTCTCACTCCAGTGGAAGAGTGATAAGACATAAATCAAATTTACGAACATGGAAGAACTTCACAGACATTGTGCTGAGTCAGGAAAAAAAAACAGATGTAAAAGTAGACTGTAGACTGGGGACATGGCTCAGTGCATAAAGAGCTTGCTGTGCAAGCAGGAGGACCTGAGTTCAGGTCTCCACAACTGCCAAAGCCAGATGTGGTGGATTCCCTATAAACCCAAGAGTTTGTGGCAGGGTCCGGAGAGAGACAATCCCAGGAGTGTGCTGGCCAGCCAACCCAGCCAAGCTCCAGGTTAATTAAGAGACACGGCTGGAGAGATGGCTCAGTGGTTAAGAGCACTGACTGCTCTTCCAAAGGTCCTGAGTTCAATTCCCAGCAACCACATGGTGGCTCACAACCATCTGTAATGGGATCTGATGTCCTCTTCTGGTGTGTCTGAAGACAGCTACAATGTACTCATATATAATAAATAAATCTTTTAAAAAAAAAAAAGAAAGAAAGAAAGAAAGAAAGAAAGAAAGAAAGAAAGAAAGAAAGAAAGAAAAGAAAGAAAAATATCAAGCAATAAAGGAAGACAAATGTAACCGATCTGTTTTATGAGGGTGGGGGTCAGAATAGTCATTCCCTGTGTAAATGACAGGGGGAAACTGTTGGGCATGTACAGATTAAATAGCGAGGAAGCCTGAGGGGACCTGAGTCACAGCCATGGGTTTTTCTCTAAGAATTAGTTGGAAAAATATAGTTAAGGTCACTTACATTTTATTGGCTCTAAATTTTAACTTGGGGGTGGGGGGGCAGGGGGCAGGTGTTTAATGCCTAAGCAATTTGCTTCATCAGGTATCCAAAATATAAAACTATAAGACAGAAAGACAAGAATTGGAAACTCCTACCTGCCCAGCCTAGGTGGTGAGCACACTGGCGTTCTCTGTAATATTCTCTCAACTTTTCTGTATGCTAGAAATTTTTCCTTAAAAGTCATTTAAGAAAAAATCACCAAAGGGTGTGGCATATAGAAAGATTAAAATGCTATACAGGAGAATATGTAGCCCCTTAAAGAGAGTGTAGGGAGTCATCTAGGACAAGGAGGGGTGAGACATCAGAAGGTCACATGCTTCTGTGCTGTGTTTGGATGGTTACACACTGACCTTACTGTAAGTCTTTTACAAACGCACAAGCATTTTTCCAGAAGAAATGTCAGCCAGAGAGTCCAGCCCTCCCAAGTGCTTCCTCCCTTTTTTTTGTAATGTTTCCTTCCTTCATTTTCTGCTTTTCTCGTATATAACTTAATTTGTGATTAGTTCAACCTCAATTTTTTAGTCAATTATCATATTCATTGCATTACTGATTTCTTCAAATGACACTCAAGACGCATCTGCTTCTGCTCCAGTTGGATATTTAGTTCTTAGGCTAGTGTAGAATTAACTCGGTGTGCAGATGGCAACCCAAGAGGACCAGTGTGGAATTTTGATGGAAGAATTACTTTGTGGTTTAGAGCACAAGACTTTCAGTGCTAAAATTGGGATGAATCAGAGCCTTAGTCCTTTTCCATAACTATAAGAAAATACTAGAAGCAGATTATTTTAAAAAGAGAAATTTATCTGGGCCTTTGTTTTGTTTGGGGGTGCTTTAGAGTTTTTTTAGATTTACTTTCTTATGTGTTTGAGTGTTTTGCCTCATGTCCATCTTTGTACCACATCCCTGCCCACTACCCAAAGAGACAGAAGAGAGCACCAGATCTCCTTGAACTGAAGTTACAGATGCTTGTGAGCCAACATGTAAGTGCTGGTAATCAAACCTGGGTCCTCCTCAAGAGCACCAAATGCTCTCAACTATTGAACCATCCCTCTATCCCAGAAATAAAAGAGATTATTATGACTCAGAATTCTGCAAATGAAGGCCGAATGACTACATATAGCAATGGCTTTCTTCTGGCAGAGGTGGTACAGAACATCTCATTGGCAAGACATTGAGAGACCACAAGTGTCTCCTCTGGTCTCTCTCCCTCTTCTTACAAAGCTGCCAGATTCAATTTATGGCATCTCCTCCCTGGTGACATATCAAGTCAATTACCCCCCAAGAAGCCCCATCTACAAACACCATAGTTGGATTAATTTTCTGCCCTCTTAATACAGGGATTAAATCTCAACACAAAGACCCTTGGGATTCATACTCCAAGCATACAAACCACAGCTGTTAGTTACCTTGATACCACACCTGACATCTCATATTTTCAAGAGTCCAAAAGAATCAATTAAACAGATTTCATGTTTTATTTAACATAACATTTTATCTATAAATAGATAATATTTAAATTAAATTCTTGACATTAAAAAAAAATGTCACCAGGGGCTGGAGAAATTGCTCAATGGTTAAGAGCATTTGCTATTATTTCAGAGGACCCAGGTTCAGCTCCTAGCAACCATATAGTGGCTCATAGCCAGCCATAACTCCAGTACCAAGGAACTCAACACCCTTTACTGGACTCCATGGGCACCAGGCACACACATGGTATAGATACATACGTGCAGACAAGACACTTGCACATGTAGAATAAAAAGAAGTGAATCATTTTCTCTGTGTGGTAGTGCATGGCTTTGAACTCAGGAGGCAGTGGCAGGTAGACCTTTGTGATTGGAGGCTAGCCTTGTCTATAAAGCAAATTCCAGGCCAATCAGGGCTATCTAGTGAGACCCTGTCTAAAAGCTATTGAAATCCAAAATCAGCTAGTTAATAATATAATTAATGGAAGCCACACTAGTATCAATTCAGTAATAACAAGTCATCTGGTCCATAGCTCACGATTTTCACATTAGGAGGCCCTGGGCCCCGTCAGATAATAATGCCTCTGTTTTTCTATATGTGCCTACTCAGAAAGCAGAACTTTCCTTGGAAGAGAGCTCATAGATGAAGGCACCTTAAAGGACATAGATCCCTCTGAGTCAAGTGCAATGTGCATTGTCTCTTCTTGGCACACACATACAACTGGCTGTGCATACTATGAATAGCCACAGTTGCATGGATGACAGAATTCATTGTAAACAGGTGACAGAGCTCAAAGAAAATCCCTATTTAAAACACAGCCTCACCATCTGATGAAGAGAATTCACCGAGTCCACTCTAACAATGGTCACGTTCTGAGGATGGATTATTACAATGCTGACTATAAGCAATACTTCAAAATATTGCAACTCCCGGTCCAATGAGGATGCTTGATGTCAAGCCCAATGACCAGAGTCCCATCTCCTGAATCCATGTTGTAGAAGGAGATAATCAATTCAGTAAGTTGTCCTCTGCCCTCCTCATGTGTCATGAGGCAATGGCACTTGTGGGTATGCAAGTGTCACATGTGCAAACATACTCATAAACAAATAAATTTTAAAGATATAATAAACATTTTAATATGGCCTGGGAAATAAATACTTAGAAGTTTGTAGGTATTGCTGTATTCTCCCTAAGCCTGTGCAACACTGACAGTTTCCTTCCAGTCTGAGTGCAAAGAAAGACCTGTTATACAGGGTGAGGCATTCCTGGAATGTCTGCTCACCCAGACATTGGCTAAAATACTCACCCAGCCTGGTTCTTGGAACAGCAGGACATGAGGGAAAAGAGAGCTGTGTAGCATGCTTCTTGTAACTCCTCTGAGGAATTTGTCATATCTGGTTTCTCATATATACTTGCCACACTCAAGGGTTCTTTGCACCTCTGAGTTTTGCATATGCTGTGCCTTCTGCCTGGAACACATACTTACTCTTGTGAATGTTCCTGGGGGTGGGAATGGACATGATTATTGCTCTCTTTAGTCAGCTGCGGTCGCCAGCACAAAGCCCTCAGAGATTGGACCTCTGATGATTCCCAGGCAAAAACGGAGAAGGGTCAAAAGGGCTTGCCCTCCTCCAGGATATATAAGATGTCAGCAACTGCTAAGACACTCTTGCTAGGACACTCTTCCATAGGGTGCTTGTAGACTGAGAGGTAAGTTCTCAGCTTCTATTCTTGTGGCATGCCTATCTGCCTGCTACCATGCTCTCCACCATGATGGTCATAGTGTTTTCATGAGTTGACATCCATGTTAGGGTGGGGCTTTTCCATGATGCAGCTGCCCAAGTTATTCATGTAAGTGACCTCTCACCCTCGGTTCACCAAGCTGGTCCTGGATGGAACTGTCTGTTAGATTTCTATCAGGAAAGGTCATACGAAAACTCCTTCCCTAAACTGCAAACCTCTAGTCATCTCTAGAGATTCGCCCAGCAGGGTATCTCTCCACAAATCCTCTTCAGGTCATGCCAGATATAGTTACTTTATCTTCTTCTCCCCGAGTTTTTTTCCATGACCTTATTGCAAGCATATCTGTTTGTTGGGTTGTAGCGTGTGTGAGTCCGTTGTTGGGTTGAATTGTGGGAGGTGGCAGCTCTGTAGTTGAAAACCTTCTCTGTTCCCCACGGCAGGTCCCACAGAAGAGAAATTGGCTATGGTTTTAAGATATTTATTGTCGTGGCAGAAAATAAATGAAACTATACCCCTGTATTTTCAGGGCAGGCCTGAGGTTAAATACCTTTTGCAAGGAGGAGGGTCTGGGAAGGAATGTTTAATTGCCTACGCCCCTCTGGCCTTTAAGTATCTCATTAATGTGGAGATCTGTCTTGAGGTTCTGGACTGTAGTCATGCCCTCTACCGTGTAGTCAAATGGAGGAGCTAGTAGGGGCGTTGTCCTACATGACTGGAGGACCCCACTATATGGAAGTCTTCGGTCTTGTGTTAGGAGCCTGTGACAGGAGCCTGGAAGCATGGCAAAATCCATGCCATCCCTTAGGATCACCTGGGGTCTCTGGTGATTTCTAGCCGGTGCTTGACCAGAAACCATGCTGTCCTCTCACGGTCCTACACCTGTTTACCTGTTATTCTATACATTGAACTGTGCACCTGAAAATGTGCACAGTTGGTATGATGATTGGGAAACAGTTGATCATCAGAGTCTGTTGATCTTTTTCTCTGATTCCTCACTTCTAAATTTGAAGAGTGTGGATGCATATTGTTCTTGCTGAATTCACACCCAACAAGGTCTGGCAGCATTGTATTGCACATAATAGGTGTCTTAGTTAGGGTTACTATTACTGTGATGAAACACCATGACCAAAAGCAACTTGGAAAGGAAAAGATTTATTTGGCTTATACTTCTACAGTACTGTTCATCATTAAAGGAAGTCTGGATAGGAACTCAGTGAAGGAACCTGGAGGCAGGAGCTGATACAAAGACGGTGGAGGGGTGCTGCTTACTGGCTTATTCTTGGCTTAGCTCAGCCTGCTTTCTCATAGCACCCAGGACCACCAGCCCTCTCCCATTAACCACTAATTAAGAAAATGCCCTACAATCATGTCCACAGCCCAATCTTGTAGAGACAATTTCTCAACTGAGGTTCCCTCCTCTTATATGACTCTACCTTATGTCAAATTGACATAAGACAAGCCAGGGCAATAGAATAAAAATAGTCGGTTGAATGAGATGCTATGGTATTAGCTACATGTGAAAAGCAGGAAATACCTTCTTTCCAGTTCTATACTATTTTAATCCAGATTCATAGTATTTCTTAATCTGAAAAGGACAGAAGGGCAATCGTTAGAGTTTTCCAAATCTACATAAAAGGTTATAGGAAACTAAAATGCAAACTACAGATGGTTAAAAGGCATCCTTTGCCAACACACTGGAGCTGCCCTGATTTTCAGGCCTGTGACAGTTGGAACCCCCTAAAGCAGATGTAATAATTGGATGCTAGCATGGGGCCCTGCAGGGATCATAGCTGTCTGTGCTTTCAAAGCAAAGACAGACATGAGTATAAATAGAAGCATAGGACTCACAAGCAGCCCCAGAGCTACAATCAACAGCTACTGGGTATGTAGCTCAGTTGATAGAGTGCTTGTCTAGAATAGGAGAAAGTCCTGAGTTCAATCCCTGGCACCTCATAAACCAGATGTGGTGACACACAACTGTAATCCCAACTCTTTGGGGGTTGGGGCAAAGAGGACGAGAAGTTCAAGTCATCCTCAGTGACCTGGTAAATCCAACGTAGCCTACATGAGTCCTTGTCTAAAAAAGAAAAGAAAAATGCTCCAACTGTCTCCTGCTTATACCAACACAAGCCACAGTCCTTCTCCTGAAAACCTGCCTTATCCTAGCAACCAGAGCTGACTAGCTAGCTCAGGGAGGAGCACCCTCCACAAGCTTAAATCCTATCTCTGTATGAAAGAGCCAGACGGCAGCCTTCAGGCAGGCCGTCTTCCTCCATTAGTAGCTTTTTTCTTCTTGGCCTGATGTTCTCTGTTAGAACAGCATCTCCATTAACCTCAAGCAGATGTCTTAAAATCTTTTCACTGGATGTTCTTTCAGAGGATCCAGGTTCGATCCCTAGCACCCAAATGGTAGCTCACAACTGTCTATAATTCCAGTTCCAAAGGATCTAAGGCTCTCTTCTGGCTTCTGAAGGCACCAGGCATGTGTGTGGTACACAGACAGTCATGCAGGCTAACATCAGTATACATAAAATAAGTAATTTTTTAAAATGTAAAGCTTTGCCAGGAATCCCTTGAGTCATGTTTTGTCTCTGTCATTTTTGGACCTAAGGATTCAGCTCTAGTAGCATAGAGCACATAGGCACACTCCCCACTTACGTTTTTGGAACTGAACTTCTCTAATCCCCAGCACCAGATAGACAGCTCAAGTGATCAACTAACGACTCAATACATGAGTCTGCTTCGCCTAACAATGTCTGTGTGTATGATCGATATAATATTTTTATTAACTCTGAGAATTTCATTCATACACATGATGTATTTTGATCATATTCATTCCCATGCTTTCCCTTACTCTTCCCAAATCTACCCATCTCCTTTCTCCTTCCCAATGTCCTAGTCTCTTCTGTTGGTGGTGTTTATAACTCACTGAATGCAAACTGTCCTTATACTCAAGAGTATGGAGTTACCCTAAGAAACAACCTACCAGGAGTCATACCTGTTAAAAAACAACAAAACAAAACAAAACAAAACAAAACACCCGCCTGCCTCTTTGTCCTCCAGCTGTCAGTAGCTCCTTAGGTAAGGGAGGTTCATGAGCTCCTCGTCCATGCTGGACTATGTGCTGACTTACTCTTGTGCAGGCAACTCTAGCTGCTATGCCTTCACCAGTGCATGATTTGGCCGTGTCCCAGAAAACATTTGTTTCACTCCAGTCTTTCTCAACCTCTCTCTCTCATACTCTTTCCACCCTAGGGTGGTTGGAATGAGAATGTTGCCCACCACCTATATTTGAATGCTTGGTCCACAGTTGGTGGGACTGTGGGGAAGGACTAGGAATCACTGGAGGTGGATTTTGAGATTTCAAAAGCCTATACCAGGCTCAGTCTCTATGTCTCTCTCTCTCTTTCCCTCCTTCTCTCTTCCTCCTTCTTCCTCCCTCCTGCCCTCCTTCCACCTTATGAATAAGATGTGGGCTTTCAGTTGCTACTGCACTGCCATGCCTGCTTGCTGGCTACCATGGTCCCCATTGTGATGACCATCAACTAATCTCTTGAAACTGTAAGCAAGCCCCCAGTAAAATCCTTTTTTCCATGGTGTCTCTTCATAGCAATAGTTAATACATAGCAGTAATTAATATACACCCCCTCTTGCAGGATGATCCCTGAGATTTGGGGAGAGGGATGTAATACAGATGTCCCCTTTGTGATTGGTCACTCTATGTAGGATTATAGGGTCTCACTTCCATTCCACCACAAGTCTCAGCCACTCAGGGAGGTATGATGGGGGAAGTTTACCGTGCTTACCCAACGTTGTTGCCTGGTGGGTTCTCGGCGATAGGGATGCCCTGAGATACTGCTCTGGGGTGGGGAAGCACAGTCTGAGGCTTGGGACAGAAGCTAGAGCTGGCTTGGGGGTCCCCAGGCCTGCAAGGAGGCCAGGGCCATCTGGTTCTTAGGCTCTCAGACACCCAGGCACTGCTGGGAGTTGCAGAAGAGCTGAGAATGGAATGGGGGCCCACAGGCCTGATCTAGCCTAAGGCCAGGGGAAAAACGGGGGTGGGTGGAGCTCCAGGTGGTCCTGTGGACATGAGTCCTTCAGAGAGTCCTTCTATGGGAGATTAGATGGTCGCTCTATAGGCAAAGGCCTTCTCCATGGCTCCCCATGCCGGATCCCAGTGAAAAGATGCAGTTCATAGTTTTAAGGCATTTATTGTCATGGCAGAAAATGGATGAGTAAAACCATACCCCACTTCTCAGGGCAGATCTGAGGTTAAATACCTTTTTCAAGGAGGAGTGTCTGGGAAGGAAAGCTTATTGGCTAAATCCTCAAGGCCTTTAGGTACCTCATTAAAATGGAGATCTTTCTTGAGCCTACATGACTATAGGTCATGTCCTCTACAAGTGGAGGGTCTTGGGGCATTGCCCTTACGTGACTGATGGCCACAAATCTATGGGGGGCTTCAGCTAGTGACAGGAGCCTGGTGACCCGGAACAGGCAAAATGCCTACCGTCCCTTCAAGGTCTTGAGGGTTTCAAGCCTTAGCTCAACCGTGAACCAGGCTACCATTCACGGTTCCACAGCCCCACAGACAATGTTCTCTACACTTTCACCAGTTTTAAATGTCTGCATTAATTGCAAAAAAAAAAAATCTTCTATGAGGGAGTCTGAGAGCTTTATTAATTTTGGGGTATAGAGACACGGATTCCGAGGGCTGTTTGATAATACATCCATTTAGCAAATAACAATAATAGATTCATTTCTGTCTTGTATATCCAGCTGCCATATATTTTAACCTGTGGTGTTTTTGTTTTTAACCAGCTGTCCTGTGTTTTTTTAAAAACAAAATCATGTGGTGTTAGACAGGTGGTTCAGTGGTTAAGACCACTTACTGCTCTTGCAAAGGACCTAAGTTTGGTTCCCAGCATACTAGGTAGCTCACAACCATCTGTAATTCCAGCTCCAAGGGATGTAATACCTCTGCTTTCTGCAGGCACCTGCACTCACATACTCACATGCATACACACATCCATGTAATTTAAAATATAAGGAATCTTTTTTAACATAAAAATAAATACCCACTTTTGTCAGAGGTCATCATGTTTCCATGCAGCAGTGATCAACTGAGTCACAGTTGTGCTCAGTGTCACAGCTGAGCTCAGTGTCACAGCTGAGCTCAGTGTCACAGCTCTCCTTAGTGGAGCATGGCCTTTCTGGGACCAAGATGCACTGCTTTCTCATATGGTCCTCATTCTCTATATGTGTCCCAGTTTTCCCTTCTGATAATTGATTGTGCCCACCCTGATCAGTTTAACTTAAAAATCTTTTTAAACACCTCCCCCTAAGTATATAAAGGTGTCCAATGTGCTCTCCACAGACCACACCCACCCCAGGATAGCTGTGAATGAGAACAAAAGCCATAAACATATGTAAAACATGATACTGGGTGGGTTTTTTGTTTGTTTGTTTGTTTTGGGTTTTTTTTTAATTATTTTGTAACTTGAAAGCACAGTTCTCAGACACAAACCTTGTAGACATTCCATCCCAATGTCAAAAGATAGGACACACCTGTACCTAGGCCTACATGTAGTCACACTTTGAGATTCTTAGGGGTTACTAATTCAGTTTATAAGTCGAGGAGGAATATAATTTATCCTATAACATTCTTTACTCTAACTTCTTACTATGGCCTGCATTGTCAGCCCTTTCGTCAGTCTTGCCTCACATCTCTTCTTGTGCATCAGGCCCCAGAAAAGCTTCTCTCCGTTCCTGAAACAGCATTGTATTTCCAATGTCTGAGATATTGCTC
This sequence comes from Grammomys surdaster, assembly GCF_004785775.1. Classification (NCBI taxonomy): domain Eukaryota; kingdom Metazoa; phylum Chordata; class Mammalia; order Rodentia; family Muridae; genus Grammomys; species Grammomys surdaster. The sequence continues at coordinate 18,865 of NW_021626465.1, forward strand.
TACCTGGTCCCCCTGCCTGGGGCATCCATTCCTTTCCCCATCTTTCTCTTTTCTCTGTCCGTGAGAACCCTCCAGTCTCTGTAAGTCCTTCACGCCTGCCCTCTTTTCCAGACCTGCATGTTTCCGTCTCTTTTCCAGACCTGCATGTTTCCTTGATGAGACTCATGTCCTCATTCTTTCTCTAGGTTCCCATGCTCCATTGCCTTGGGAGAACAGCGACTTTCCATTCTACATCTATTTATCAAAGCCTTTAGGGATAGAAAGCCTGCCCACCAGTATAGTTATGCGATCCCTGTCTTCATGATCTCTTCTGTGGACTCACCTCTGAGTATAAACACACTAGAACAGGTGGTCGTTACAACAGACCCACTAACCACTTTGTCCCTGATGGCTCTTGAGTTCCTCTCTTCAACTGCCACTGCTGCTCTGGTTCCTCTCGTTCTCATTAAGAAATTCTCACTGTTCAAGTCCTCTTCTTTACCCAGTGAGCTCCCTAGAAGCCTTTCGGCAGCCGCATTATTTCTCAAATGACTTAAAGGGAAATGGCTCTATGTAAACCCAGCCATATCTGTTTATAGACCTTGAACCTGCAAAGCACAAAGTTTGTTTATCTCTTAACATGCTGTTCCTGTCTAGGTTCCTGCCTAGGTGCCATGGCATCCAGGATTTCCTTCCACATCGACCTTTTCACATGTAAGCAGTTATTCACTTCATGTATGTTATATAAGAAAGATATGAGTGAGAAGAAGGAGGAGGAGGAGGAGGAGGAGGAGGAGGAAAAGGAGGAGGAGAAGAAGAAGAAGAAGAAGAAGAAGAAGAAGAAGAAGAAGAAGAAG
>NW_021626466.1:0-19738 GCF_004785775.1 Grammomys surdaster
AGGTTAACAAGAATAAAAGAATAACTTAAGATAGTCTGTTGACAAGAGCACATCAGAAAAACTTCTCAGTCACTGTTAGTAGCAGTGCAAACTGGGAAAATTTATAAAGAACAGTTTATCAGTAACTATCAAAATTACAACACATGGGTACTTTATCCAAGAAGTTTTAGTTCAAAAGATTTAGTCCATGGATATTCATTTAATTGTGAAATAAATTAGGAATAAGTTAATTCATCTCAATATTGCTTGTTATCAAAAAGTAAAGAATATATTTAAATATATTCTTTAAAATAGTAAATAATATAATAAAAAATTTTAAAGAACTACTTTGAGGCTATAAGGATGACTCAATAAATACAGTACACACTGTGTAAGCATGAGGTTTTAGCGTTGGATCCCCTATGTAAAGTTGGATACAGGAGTCGGGATCTGGGGCTAGGCTCTGAAATCCCACCATTCTCTAGGTGAGATGGGAGGTGGAAAGAGAAGATTCCCTAGAGCTTACAGGCCAGCTTGCCTGGTATATTCAGCAGTGAACAGCAAAAGACTCTGCCTCCCTGCCAGGGCCAAGCTGTCTCCCAGAAGAAATAAGTTGCTAATATCTCCTTGGGTTGGGGTGGGACTTTGTACCTTCCTGTCCCCTCAATGCTGGCAATTTGTTTGGCTTGAACTCACACAGGTCTTGTGGCTGCTGCCTCACCCACTGTGGGTTCATATGTGGTAGACTATGCTCCAGTGGATGGTCCCCGTCCCAGAGTACACGACCAGCACAAACTGGACTGGATGGATTATAAAAGAATGAAAAAAGAGGATACAAAGCTGAGTGGGTATGGAATGAGGGGTGTGGATGGATCTGGGGGGAGTTAGATGAGAAGATAAATATTTAAAATCCATTGTATGAAATTCTGAAAGAATTGGTTTTTTTAAAAAAAATTTAAGGAAGCCTGTCTCAAATAAGGTGGAAGGTGAGGGCTAACACCAGAAGTTGTCCTCTGACCACCACTACAGGCATGCTCTAGCACTCATGCACAAGCTCGAACACACACATACACCCACACACACACCCCACAGTATCATGCATAAAAATTTTATTTCATTAAAAGAGTAACATTAGCACAAGATTTTCCTCTTAGCAAAGCAAAACTATTAAGTGTGCTATATGTTACTGTTTTCTACAGGAAGCTGTTACATTCTAAAAAAAAAAAAAAAACCTTAGCCTTAGCAAAACCCAAAAGAAAGACTCTAGGAACGAACCCTCAAAAGTGTGTGACATCTTAACTGCAGCCATCAATGTGAGTCTGCAAAAACCATTAAATTAATTCCATACAAAGCTAGGCTGGGACTGGAACAGCCTCCCCTCTCTGGTTCCCATGCAGAGACTGGTCCTTGCTGTGCATATGCAGCCTGGGTCTTGACAAATGAGCTCTGAGAAAACAGACACAGCCAGAAGAAAAATACAATCAGTGAAAAAAAAAAAAACCGCTCACTCTCTCAGGCAGGTTCTTTTTAGTCGAGCAAATACTAGTAGGGCAAAAGGATTTTTTCATAAAAAATTCACATAAAACAAAATATTTACAGCTGGTGTGTCGTATCAGAATGGTTCTTTAAAAAATATCAAAACGGACTGTGGCTAGAACGAAAAAGGCTGTTTGCTTTGTAAAAGCTGGTTGTTTCAATCTTATAAAGATGAAAAAAAAAAGGTGTCTTTTTTTTAAGAAAGACAACCCATTTTTTTAAACAGCCTTCTTTCCCTAAAGTAGCTTATTTTTTTAGTTTGCAATGAATTTGAAAGCTTTATTTAAATGTAAATCGGGTGGATGGATGTGGCAAGGTAAATTGATATACAGAAGATTAAAGGTCACCTAGAGAAACCCCTGGCCTCTATATTCAGCGCATTTAAGAATGCTCGTTTGTCTCTTGCTCAGAGCTAGAGAAAGAAGTGGCTGGGAGTTGGCAAAAATAACAAAAGGGAAACTGTAAAACCGCCTGTCTGAAATCTGTTCTCTCTTCGTGGTTATTTGGGCCAAGCCAACTTCTTCTTGCCAGTGCTTCTCACATCAGCCACCTGAGCATGAGGAATCAGCACATCTGATCCTGTGCCAGCCTGCTCATGCTGTAAGGCTGGGTGTTCTGTGGCTTGGTCAGTGTGGGGTGGGGGTGGGATGACATTTCCATACCCTTTCAACTAATAGGTGATGAAAACAGTAAAAAAAAACAAAACAAAAAACAAAAAAAACAAAACCCTGATGTTTTGAAAATCAATAAATAATCCTAACGAGTCCTCCCTGTGTGGCTAGCTAGTTTCATTTTGTGAAACATATTCCCTGAAGGCTTTCTAAGAAACCACTGGCCTCAAATTCACATTATTGACAAGCTAGAAATTACCTCTGGTTGTTTAAAAAGATGGCTACTTTCCAATGATCTAGAGCCAGAGTTGCTGTAATTTATGCAAATATCTGCAGACAGTATTTGTTAAAACACAGTGGTGTAACATACAGAAAGCATAGCAGTGTTATGGGCAGTTCAGTGAACAGGTACCAACCAGACTTAAGAGTACCAGCACAGTACATTCTGTACAGGATTTTTCCAGATCGTACGGTAAAATGGTCTTCTCTTTGAACAGGAAGTTGGAAAAAATACTAAAAGCAAAGCAGATCTTAATTACTGACAGACAACCGTTTTTTTCTTACTTCCTGAACAATTCATTCAATATGGGCAAAAGGAATGTTTTACAATAAAAGTTTGTGAAAGCATCACAGCAATGCCGGTGTAGAGTTAAAACACACATTTGTAAAATACAATACACCTGTCTACGCCCTACCATGATGCCAGCTTTCCCTCAGGCGAACTGTGCTGGGCTGGTCTCTCCTCAGAAGAACTCAGTTCCTTCACATCCTGTCAAGCACAGAAACAAAGCCAAAGGCAGGTTGAACTGAGGTCAGTTGCTTGAAGATGCCAAAAGCCAGTCAAAAAAGTCAGAAAAGCAGATTCAAGGATGGGTGGAGGTCTGAAAATGAATAGCCAGATACATCAAGTTCAAATCAGGACAAGCCCCCAAGCCAGAGATTATTTAGGGGTCAATCTAAGAACAAAACAGGCAGGGAATTCCTGAATGGGCACTTTAAAGGTGCGACTTAGCTATGATGGTTATTCTTGGTTGTCAACTTGATGACATCTGGAATTAGTGGGGCACACCTGTGAGGGATTTTTTTTTTTTTTTGCCTTGTATGAAGTGGGTAAATCTACTTCTAGTACAGACCTCTGGGGTAGAAAGACACACTCTTGCCCAGGATCTAGAGTCAGGAAGACACACCTTTAATCTGGGCCACACCTCCTGCTGGAAGCCTATAAAAAGATATGAAAGATGGGAGCATTTGCTCTTTGCCTGCTTGCTCTGGCCTTGCTAGCAAGTGCATTCCTTCACCGGCATTAGGGCCTACTTCTTTGAACTCTAGTATGAACTGAAGAACAGCTGAGGACTTTGTGGACTGAAAAACTTCTGGATTCTTGGATTTCCTGTTCATAAACAGCCACTGCAGGGTTAACTGGACCATAGCCTGTAAACCTTTATATATATATGTGTGTGTGTGTGTATGTGTGTGTGTGTGTGTGTGTGTGTGTGTGTGTGTGTGTGCATGTATGTGTGTGTATGTATGTATGTCTGAGAAAGGTCTTTCTTCAGTTGATAAGAATTGTCAAGAGCTGTTCAGGCAGTTAAGGACAAGAAGTCACAAGGATACTTTCTGTCCTAAAGATTCATGTCTCCAAAATCATGACAAACAATACTGTGAGATTAGCATGCTGTCCTAAGTGATTAGGTCAAACAGTTCCTTCCATGGGCCTGCAGCTAGATATTTGTCTGGACTAAGACTAAGAAAAAAAAAATATATGTGTGTATACACACACACACACACACATATATATGGAGAGAGAGAGAGAGAGAGAGAGAGAGAGATTGATTCATTCTAGTAAGTTGTTCCTCTAGAGAACCCTGACTAGTATGAATATTAAGTAGGTGTGGCTATATCTGCACAGACATTCTGCGCACTCAAGACATCTACTGCAATGGGTATCTGTTGGTTTTAAAGAAATAGGATTTTGAAAATATTAGCAAAGAGACCTAGAACAGCTAGTATAAGACAGAGACCCAGTCATGCATCAATAGGTACTATTACTACAGTCTCCAAGAGAAAGAGCTGCGAGAAATACACTTACTAAAGAATGCCATCACTGCTGTTTAGAGAGCGAATTCCATGCGATTATAACTACATAAATTGAACAAAGTGGATCTGGAGAGATGGCTCACCAGTTAAGAGTATTGGCTGTCCTTTCAGAGGACCCTGGTTCACTTTGCAGCATCCACATGGTGACTCACAACCACCTGCAACTGTAGTTCCAATGAATCCAATGCCCTCTTCTGGCCTCCATAGGCACCACTGGGCACTCACATGGCACACATGCAGGCAACACACACATACACATAAAATGAAATTTAAAAGTTACAAAAAATTAGAGTTAATTTAATACAGTCTATGTTCTTACAGAATTCAGAAGGAAAAAGGCAAGCAACTCTGGTTCACTGTGATATGGACACTGGATACCAAACCCATAGTTCGTAAAAATAAGATGGTGGAAAACCTTCAAAGGAGTTAAAATCTAGGCTGAGAACTGTGCCCCCGAATATTCCCACCTGCAAGGAGTAAAAGCAATAGCATGGTTTTAAAACAATACTAAGGCACAAACTACTGGTTCACCACCAGGCACCCTCAAAACACAGCTCTACAGAATACACATAGATATGCTTTACATCAAAGTCGTTCTGGGAGCTTTTTATTCGCTTGTGGAGGTACTGGGATTGAATCTAGACTCTCACACCACTGAGCCACATACCTAGCCTCTTTATTTCCCCCTACAAAATGGTTCTGAAGGCCTAAGCACAACGTGATAATTTCAGTAACAACCTCCCCTCTGATAGCAGACTCTGTCTTAGTGTCCTCTCATGTTGCCATGACAAAATACGCTGAGAAAATCAACTTAAGGTTTATTTTAGCTGACAGTTCAAGGTACAGTCCATCATGGAGAAGAAGTCACAGTAACAGGGTCTTCAGGATGTGGTCCCAAGGCATCCATAGTTAGAATAACAAATGAATGCATCTGCTCAGTTCCCTCATTGCCTCTAGCAAGCACTCTTACACATGAGTCTGAGTGGCTTTACCCACCAAAGGACAGCTTTGGACCACAAAGCAGAACCAAAGGATGAACTTCATAGCAAAGATGCTGTATCAATGGATGTGTACCGTCTCATCAAAAGCTGTTTCCTTGAGGAGCAATGGAAGTCTGTTAAGGATGTGGCTCTGAGATCTCCATGGGCTCACCATGAGGAATCATCATCAATGCAGTAAAATGCCCCAAACATAAATTATACAACTGTATTCTCAGTAGATGGAATTCATGGTTCTAGGAGTCAGGGAATGGAAATAGGAGTAATCCACTTGCGGTCGCCTCCAGTCACACAGCAGGGGACTGTATGCTTCCTTCTCTACAACCTCCTAACTGTCAATGTACAGTCCCTACTTCAGAGGTTACCTTCCAGCTAATGACACAATGGGTCTCCCTGAAGCTCTAAGCCATCACTGTCACCAGTGACTCTCATTAAGAGGCCAGCAGGCAAGGAAAGTGGAGAATGTCATTGTAAGGGAATATTGTCTCTAATAATCAGTAGGAAGTAAGTGGGTAGGTCTGGTGCTAAACATATGTGGCCTATGCCCAACAGTCAGAAAATCCACTCGTATACCCCGATACTCCCGTGCCATTTTTTAAATGAATGGACACAGGCTAAGATCAAAGTATCTAGAAGCTTGTATTTTTCAGGTGAGTGGGGGTCAAAGTCCTGAATTAGGGAAGCCTCACAGGTCAGCAGGAATGCCAACCAAGGGAAAGAAATCCAGCATGAATAGTACAGGGTGAAGTAGACTATCTGAAGTAACCTTAAGATCAGCTACACTAGCAGAAGGCTATCTGCTTCACTTCTCCCAAATGCCACCAACCCGAATCCTGCAAACCTCCTCTAAGAAATAATTGAAGTTAAGCAGCTCAAAGGACAGACTATAACAGATACTGTGGTGTAGGAGGAGCTAAGGTGGGAGGAGTTAGGAGAGGAAGAAGAGGAGTAAGGAGGAGAGGACAAAAAGGAAGAGGAGGAGCTAGGAGACAGAAGAGAAGAGAAGAGAAGAGAAGAGAAGAGAAGAGAAGAGAAGAGAAGAGAAGAGAAGAGAAGAGAAGAGAAGAGAAGAGAGGAGATGGAGGTGGATGTTCACGTGTCTGTAGCAGTCAAAGGTAGTTGGTATATCTAGATTGGGTATTGGGTTACACTTCTGATTGTATGGGTATCTTGTTACTGATCATTACCAAATATATAAGCCTTTGATTTATCTTTAAGCATTAGAGTCTCATCTTTCTACTGAGCCCACATGGATGGCGGGATGGCCTGGGCAATGCCCAGCCTTGCAGAGACAACATGGGAGATTGAGCCATCTCCCATGCTGACGTCTCATGGGTGGGTGGCAGGGCTGGTGTTTCTAGTTGGCCATTTCTAGCTGCAGTACGCACGTGGCCTCCAGCCGAGAAACATGGTGGCTGGGCTAGGCAGAGCTGCGGCAGCTTAGATAGTCAGCTTGACCAGAGGCCATTTTAAATATTTACAACAACACTGTGGTATTCAGGACAAACGTATCTCCCTCCAGCTACTGAAAATTCCAACTACAGAGGGCTTCCAGTCATACTCCTCTATGGAAATCGCTGTCAATCAGAGGAAACTACCATCTTTAAAACCTAAAAACTCATCATTCCAATAAACTAAAAGATCCCCCTTTTTACTATATTTCTGAATGGACTCCTCAAAATTGTCAAGGACGTGAGGACACTAACTTGAGTGGGTATGCTGGGAGATGTGGTTACTATATGCCCAGGCTTGAATGAAAACCCACATGGGCAGTTGCTGTTAGCTTTTCCATTTTACTTTATATTTTTTAGATTAAAAAAATGTATAGGTTTGGATGCTTTGCTTGCATGTATGTTTTCACACCACGCACATTCAGTGCTTTGAACAGCTAGAAGAGGGCATCAGATCAACCAGGAACTGGAGTTGCGCAGATGATTGTATGCTGCCATGTGCATGCTGAGTCACAGTCCCTGTCCTCTGGAAGAGCAGTGAGTGCTCTTAATGGCTGAGCCATTTCTCCAGTCCCTTGTTAACTTTTCAATCCACCCCTGCAGCTCACTCCATCTTAGTCTCAACCCAAGACATTTGCCCACCTCCCCCTCACTCTCCTCACAGGATTTAAGGGTTTGACTTTGAGCTAACTTCTTGAATCGCGAATCTCACCGTTGCTGCAGTTGGCAAAGATGGGATTTGCTTTCTTGCTGTGTCTATCAAAGCCTTTCTTCTTAGGAGCTAACACGTTGAATGCGGTGTAGGGTCCTTCCTCAATGGCAGAGGATTTTTGGATGACAGATTTAAGAGGTGCATACCATCCAGTTGGGGCAAGGCCTCTCTTCAAAGCTTCTGTGTGGTACAGCTCCCACAGGTATATGCCCTGTGGTCTTAAAGTCACAACATGCACACTCCAGAGTCTAATTAGAGCTGACAGTCTCAGAATGGCCTAACAGCTTATTCAACTCAACAGAGCCAATCTACTGACATAGCATAGGGAAGTAAACACTCCAACCTCAGAGAGGCAATCATTTAAAAGCTAGAGCCCAAACCATCTTTGGAGTCTGTTACAATTAATTCCCTTATCTTTGAGCTAAATAACTTAATTAGCTAGAATCCAGTAAGCTTAATTGGTATAGTAGAGACACAAAATAATCACTTATATGATTGCTTAGAGCCCGAATGGAAAGCCTAATTCTGCTCTTTTTGAACTACAATTAATTTGTTGTGAAATATGAATGCATTTTGAATACATCAAAATACATTAGAGATGGGAAGATAAATAGTACAGTTGCAATTAGGTGTGCCAGGGGGCGCTATGGGACCAAGTTCCAGTTGGCTTTTAAGGTTTGGTTCAGGACAAAATTTTGAATGGTGTTAGTTCAGATGTGTTATCACTTTCTGGACCTAACGCTCTTATCATTACTCTCCTTCTGGATCACATTAGGAAGAGAAGGTGGTATCTACAAAGCCTTTATTAATAACATAGACGTACCTGAGCAACAAGGGGCCTCTTGAGGTTTCCTCTTCTTACCTTGAAAGATTTGAGAAGCATCCAACATACATAAAAGTGGAGACAGAAACTAACGTGGAGGGATTTCACACCGTAAATGTTAGCAGCAGCAGAGACTAAGCCTAGGCCATCTGGGAAGCCTGATCATGAGACCATGAGGGAAGGAAGAACCAGAGCCATGGTGGGACTGGCCAGCTCTAAGAAGACGCCGTCACTGTGTAGCCGGCCAAACAACTGGACAGACATTCATTTGTTCATTTCCCTTTCTGTTTTGCCCTCTCCATTTCCATTCTAAGGTCATCGTCTCCTGCCCTCCTTGTCTGTTAGCTTCCTGACAGATTTGTGTCTTCTCAAAGGAGGGCATGGGTCACAGAATGTCACAGAATAATAGAACAAAAAGGGGACTCCGAGGCATGTCTTCCAACCCACTGGGTGCCGGCGCCATGCCTGAAGGACACAGTGGCTTGCCTCACTCTGGAATGCCGTCCCAGAACCAAGGACTTCTCATTCTGCCTCTCACAAGAAGGAGCTTTGGAGAGTGAGACAGTACTAAGAAAACTTCGTGCTATGTCAGAAGAGAAAAGGCATAAATAGCTCACAAAATAAAGACAAGGGTGAAGGGAAGAAACTAGAGAAAAAGAAAGGGAGAAGATAACAAGACAGGATGGGGGAGAATACATGAGCTGTGGTGATACCACCATCCTATGAGCCTCTGCTAACAAAGCCTCTTTGATTCTACTCATTCGCTCCAGAGAAATGGAAATTCGCCCACAGAAGACACAAACAATTATGTCCAGAAACACTTTCTGCATAGTATTTAAAAGTTGAAAATAGATCAGATATGTCTCAGAAGGAAAGGGGACAAATAAATTAAATTTCTCACTCCAGTGGAAGAGTGATAAGACATAAATCAAATTTACGAACATGGAAGAACTTCACAGACATTGTGCTGAGTCAGGAAAAAAAACAGATGTAAAAGTAGACTGTAGACTGGGGACATGGTTCAGTGCATAAAGAGCTTGCTGTGCAAGCAGGAGGACCTGAGTTCAGGTCTCCACAACTGCCAAAGCCAGATGTGGTGGATTCCCTATAAACCCAAGAGTTTGTGGCAGGGTCCGGAGAGAGACAATCCCAGGAGTGTGCTGGCCAGCCAACCCAGCCAAGCTCCAGGTTAATTAAGAGACACGGCTGGAGAGATGGCTCAGTGGTTAAGAGCACTGACTGCTCTTCCAAAGGTCCTGAGTTCAATTCCCAGCAACCACATGGTGGCTCACAACCATCTGTAATGGGATCTGATGTCCTCTTCTGGTGTGTCTGAAGACAGCTACAATGTACTCATATATAATAAATAAATCTTTTAAAAAAAAAAAAGAAAGAAAGAAAGAAAGAAAGAAAGAAAGAAAGAAAGAAAGAAAGAAAGAAAAGAAAGAAAAATATCAAGCAATAAAGGAAGACAAATGTAACCGATCTGTTTTATGAGGGTGGGGGTCAGAATAGTCATTCCCTGTGTAAATGACAGGGGGAAACTGTTGGGCATGTACAGATTAAATAGCGAGGAAGCCTGAGGGGACCTGAGTCACAGCCATGGGTTTTTCTCTAAGAATTAGTTGGAAAAATATAGTTAAGGTCACTTACATTTTATTGGCTCTAAATTTTAACTTGGGGGTGGGGGCAGGGGGCAGGTGTTTAATGCCTAAGCAATTTGCTTCATCAGGTATCCAAAATATAAAACTATAAGACAGAAAGACAAGAATTGGAAACTCCTACCTGCCCAGCCTAGGTGGTGAGCACACTGGCGTTCTCTGTAATATTCTCTCAACTTTTCTGTATGCTAGAAATTTTTCCTTAAAAGTCATTTAAGAAAAAATCACCAAAGGGTGTGGCATATAGAAAGATTAAAATGCTATACAGGAGAATATGTTGCCCCTTAAAGAGAGTGTAGGGAGTCATCTAGGACAAGGAGGGGTGAGACATCAGAAGGTCACATGCTTCTGTGCTGTGTTTGGATGGTTACACACTGACCTTACTGTAAGTCTTTTACAAACGCACAAGCATTTTTCCAGAAGAAATGTCAGCCAGAGAGTCCAGCCCTCCCAAGTGCTTCCTCCCTTTTTTTTGTAATGTTTCCTTCCTTCATTTTCTGCTTTTCTCGTATATAACTTAATTTGTGATTAGTTCAACCTCAATTTTTTAGTCAATTATCATATTCATTGCATTACTGATTTCTTCAAATGACACTCAAGACGCATCTGCTTCTGCTCCAGTTGGATATTTAGTTCTTAGGCTAGTGTAGAATTAACTCGGTGTGCAGATGGCAACCCAAGAGGACCAGTGTGGAATTTTGATGGAAGAATTACTTTGTGGTTTAGAGCACAAGACTTTCAGTGCTAAAATTGGGATGAATCAGAGCCTTGGTCCTTTTCCATAACTATAAGAAAATACTAGAAGCAGATTATTTTAAAAAGAGAAATTTATCTGGGCCTTTGTTTTGTTTGGGGGTGCTTTAGAGTTTTTTTTAGATTTACTTTCTTATGTGTTTGAGTGTTTTGCCTCATGTCCATCTTTGTACCACATGCCTGCCCACTACCCAAAGAGACAGAAGAGAGCACCAGATCTCCTTGAACTGAAGTTACAGATGCTTGTGAGCCAACATGTAAGTGCTGGTAATCAAACCTGGGTCCTCCTCAAGAGCACCAAATGCTCTCAACTACTCAACCATCTCTCTATCCCAGAAATAAAAGAGATTATTATAACTCACAATTCTGCAAATGAAGGCTGAATGACTATATATAGCAATGGCTTTCTTCTGGCAGAGGTGGTACAGAACATCTCATTGGCAAGACATTGAGAGACCACAAGTGTCTCCTCTGGTCTCTCTCCCTCTTCTTACAAAGCTGCCAGATTCAATTTATGGCATCTCCTCCCTGGTGACATATCAAGTCAATTACCCCCCAAGAAGCCCCATCTACAAACACCATAGTTGGATTAATTTTCTGCCCTCTTAATACAGGGATTAAATCTCAACACAAAGACCCTTGGGATTCATACTCCAAACATACGAACCACAGCTGTTAGTTACCTTGATACCACACCTGACATCTCATATTTTCAAGAGTCCAAAAGAATCAATTAAACAGATTTTATGTTTTATTTAACATAACATTTTATCTATAAATAGATAATATTTAAATTAAATTCTTGACATTAAAAAAAAATGTCACCAGGGGCTGGAGAAATTGCTCAATGGTTAAGAGCATTTGCTATTATTTCAGAGGACCCAGGTGCAGCTCCTAGCAACCATATAGTGGCTCATAGCCAGCCATAACTCCAGTACCAAGGAACTCAACACCCTTTACTGGACTCCATGGGCACCAGGCACACACATGGTATAGATACATACATGCAGACAAGACACTTGCACATGTAGAATAAAAAGAAGTGAATCATTTTCTCTGTGTGGTAGTGCATGGCTTTGAACTCAGGAGGCAGTGGCAGGTAGACCTTTGTGATTGGAGGCTAGCCTTGTCTATAAAGCAAATTCCAGGCCAATCAGGGCTATCTAGTGAGACCCTGTCTAAGAGCTATTGAAATCCAAAATCAGCTAGTTAATAATATAACTAATGGAAGCCACACTAGTATCAATTAAGTAACAACAAGTCATCTGGTCCATAGCTCACGATTTTCACATTAGGAGGCCCTGGGCCCCGTCAGATAATAATGCCTCTGTTTTTCTATATGTGCCTACTCAGAAAGCAGAACTTTCCTTGGAAGAGAGCTCATAGATGAAGGCACCTTAAAGGACATAGATCCCTCTGAGTCAAGTGCAATGTGCATTGTCTCTTCTTGGCACACACATACAACTGGCTGTGCATACTATGAATAGCCACAGTTGCATGGATGACAGAATTCATTGTAAACAGGTGACAGAGCTCAAAGAAAATCCCTATTTAAAACACAGCCTCACCATCTGATGAAGAGAATTCACCGAGTCCACTCTAACAATGGTCACGTTCTGAGGATGGATTATTACAATGCTGACTATAAGCAATACTTCAAAATATTGCAACTCCCGGTCCAATGAGGATGCTTGATGTCAAGCCCAATGACCAGAGTCCCATCTCCTGAATCCATGTTGTAGAAGGAGATAATCAATTCAGTAAGTTGTCCTCTGCCCTCCTCATGTGTCATGAGGCAATGGCACTTGTGGGTATGCAAGTGTCACATGTGCAAACATACTCATAAACAAATAAATTTTAAAGATATAATAAACATTTTAATATGGCCTGGGAAATAAATACTTAGAAGTTTGTAGGTATTGCTGTATTCTCCCTAAGCCTGTGCAACACTGACAGTTTCCTTCCAGTCTGAGTGCAAAGAAAGACCTGTTATACAGGGTGAGGCATTCCTGGAATGTCTGCTCACCCAGACATTGGCTAAAATGCTCACCCAGCCTGGTTCTTGGAACAGCAGGACATGAGGGAAAAGAGAGCTGTGTAGCACGCTTCTTGTAACTCCTCTGAGGAATTTGTCATATCTGGTTTCTCGTATATACTTGCCACACTCAAGGGTTCTTTGCACCTCTGAGTTTTGCATATGCTGTGCCTTCTGCCTGGAACACATACTTACTCTTGTGAATGTTCCTGGGGGTGGGAATGGACATGATTATTGCTCTCTTTAATCAGCTGCGGTCGCCAGCACAAAGCCCTCAGAGATTGGACCTCTGATGATTCCCAAGCAGAAATGGAGAAGGGTCAAAAGGGCTTGCCCTCCTCCAGGATATATAAGATGTCAGCAACTGCTAAGACACTCTTGCTAGGACACTCTTCCATAGGGTGCTTGTAGACCGAGAGGTAAGTTCTCAGCTACTATTCCTGTGGCATGCCTATCTGCCTGCTACCATGCTCTCCACCATGATGGTCATAGTGTTTTCATGAGTTGACATCCATGTTAGGGTGGGGCTTTTCCATGATGCAGCTGCCCAAGTTATTCATGTAAGTGACCTCTCACCCTCGGTTCACCAAGCTGGTCCTGGATGGAACTGTCTGTTAGATTTCTATCAGGAAAGGTCATACAAAAACTCCTTCCCTAAACTGCAAACCTCTAGTCATCTCTAGAGATTCGCCCAGCAGGGTATCTCTCCACAAATCCTCTTCAGGTCATGCCAGATATAGTTACTTTATCTTCTTCTCCCCGAGTTTTTTCCATGACCTTATTGCAAGCATATCTGTTTGTTGGGTTGTAGCGTGTGTGAGTCCATTGTTGGGTTGAATTGTGGGAGGTGGCAGCTCTGTAGTTGAAAACCTTCTCCTCTGTTCCCCACGGCAGGTCCCACAAAAGAGAAATTGGCTATGGTTTTAAGATATTTATTGTCATGGCAGAAAATAAATGAAACTATACCCCTGTATTTTCAGGGCAGGCCTGAGGTTAAATACCTTTTGCAAGGAGGAGGGTCTGGGAAGGAATGTTTAATTGCCTACGCCCCTCTGGCCTTTAAGTATCTCATTAATGTGGAGATCTGTCTTGAGGTTCTGGACTGTAGTCATGCCCTCTACCGTGTAGTCATATGGAGGAGCTAGTAGGGGCGTTGTCCTACATGACTGGAGGACCCCACTATATGGAAGTCTTCGGTCTTGTGTTAGGAGCCTGTGACAGGAGCCTGGAAGCATGGCAAAATCCATGCCATCCCTTAGGATCACCTGGGGTCTCCGGTGATTTCTAGCCGGTGCTTGACCAGAAACCATGCTGTCCTCTCACGGTCCTACACCTGTTTACCTATTATTCTATACATTGAACTGTGTACCTGAAAATGTGCACAGTTGGCATGATGATTGGGAAACAGTTGATCATCAGAGTCTGTTGATCTTTTTCTCTGATTCCTCACTTCTAAATTTGAAGAGTGTGGATGCATATTGTTCTTGCTGAGTTCACACCCAACAAGGTCTGGCAGCATTGTATTGCACATAATAGGTGTCTTAGTTAGGGTTACTATTGCTGTGATGAAACACCATGACCAAAAGCAGCTTGGAAAGGAAAAGATTTATTTGGCTTATACTTCTACAGTACTGTTCATCATTAAAGGAAGTCTGGATAGGAACTCAGTGAAGGAACCTGGAGGCAGGAGCTGATACAAAGACGGTGGAGGGGTGCTGCTTACTGGCTTATTCTTGGCTTAGCTCAGCCTGCTTTCTCATAGCACCCAGGACCACCAGCCCTCTCCCATTAACCACTAATTAAGAAAATGCCCTACAATCATGTCCACAGCCCAATCTTGTAGAGACAATTTCTCAACTGAGGCTCCCTCCTCTTATATGACTCTACCTTATGTCAAATTGACATAAAACAAGCCAGGGCAATAGAATAAAAATAGTTGGTTGAATGAGATGCTATGGTATTAGCTACATGTGAAAAGCAGGAAATACCTTCTTTCCAGTTCTATACTATTTTAATCCAGATTCATAGTATTTCTTATTCTGAAAAGGACAGAAGGACAATTGTTAGAGTTTTCCAAATCTACATAAAAGGTTATAGGAAACTAAAATGCAAACTACAGATGGTTAAAAGGCATCCTTTGCCAACACACTGGAGCTGCCCTGATTTTCAGGCCTGTGACAGTTGGAACCCCCTAAAGCAGATATAATAATTGGATGCTAGCATGGGGCCCTGCAGGGATCATAGCTGTCTGTGCTTTCAAAGCAAAGACAGACATGAGTATAAATAGAAGCATAGGACTCACAAGCAGCCCCAGAGCTACAATCAACAGCTACTGGGCATGTAGCTCAGTTGATAGAGTGCTTGTCTAGAATAGGAGAAAGTCCTGAGTTCAATCCCTGGCACCTCATAAACCAGATGTGGTGACACACAACTGTAATCCCAACTCTTTGGGGGTTGGGGCAAAGAGGACGAGAAGTTCAAGTCATCCTCAGTGACCTGGTAAATCCAACATAGCCTACACAAGTCCTTGTCTAAAAAAGAAAAGAAAAATACTCCAAGTGTCTCCTGCTTATACCAACGTGTAAGCCACAGTCCTTTTCCTGAAAACCTGCCTTATCCTAGCAACCAGAGCTGACTAGCTAGCTCAGGGAGGAGCACCCTCCACAAGCTTAAATCCTATCTCTGTATGAAAGAGCCAGACGGCAGCCTTCAGGCAGGCTGTCTTCCTCCGTTAGTAGCTTTTTTCTTCTTGGCCTGATGTTCTCTGTTAGAACAGCATCTCCATTAACCTCAAGCAGATGTCTTAAAATCTTTTCACTGGATGTTCTTTCAGAGGATCGAGGTTCGATCCCTAGCACCCAAATGGTAGCTCACAACTGTCTATAATTCCAGTTCCAAAGGATCTAAGGCTCTCTTCTGGCTTCTGAAGGCACCAGGCATGTGTGTGGTACACAGACAGTCATGCAGGCTAACATCAGTATACATAAAATAAGTAATTTTTTAAAATGTAAAGCTTTGCCAGGAATCCCTTGAGTCATCTTTTGTCTCTGTCATTTTTGGACCTAAGGATTCAGCTCTGGTAGCATAGAGCACATAGGCACACTCCCCACTTACGTTTTTGGAACTGAACTTCTCTAATCCCCAGCACCAGATAGACAGCTCAAGTCATCAACTAACGACTCAATACATGAGTCTGCTTTGCCTAACAATGTCTGTGTGTATGATCGATATAATATTTTTATTAACTCTTTGAGAATTTCATTCATACACATGATGTATTTTGATCATATTCATTCCCATGCTTTCCCTTACTCTTCCCAAATCTACCCATCTCCTTTCTCCTTCCCAATGTCCTAGTCTCTTCTGTTGGTGGTGTTTATAACTCACTGAATGCAAACTGTCCTTATACTCAAGAGTATGGAGTTACCCTAAGAAACAACCTACCAGGAGTCATACCTGTTAAAAAACAACAAAACAAAACAAAACAAAACAAAACACCCGCCTGCCTCTTTGTCCTCCAGCTGTCAGTAGCTCCTTAGGTAAGGGAGGTTCATGAGCTCCTCGTCCATGCTGGACTATGTGCTGACTTACTCTTGTGCAGGCAACTCTAGCTGCTATGCCTTCACCAGTGCACGATTTGGCCGTGTCCCAGAAAACATTTGTTTCACTCCAGTCTTTCCCAACCTCTCTCTCTCATACTCTTTCCACCCTAGGGTGGTTGGAATGAGAATGTTGCCCACCACCTATATTTGAATGCTTGGTCCACAGTTGGTGGGACTTTGGGGAAGGACTAGGAATCACTGGAGGTGGATTTTGAGATTTCAAAAGCCTATACCAGGCTCAGTCTCTATGTCTCTCTCTCTCTTTCCCTCCTTCTCTCTTCCTCCTTCTTCCTCCCTCCTGCCCTCCTTCCACCTTATGAATAAGATGTGGGCTTTCAGTTGCTACTGCACTGCCATGCCTGCTTGCTGGCTACCATGGTCCCCATTGTGATGACCATCAACTAATCTCTTGAAACTGTAAGCAAGCCCCCAGTAAAATCCTTTTTTCCATGGTGTCTCTTCATAGCAATAGTTAATACATAGCAGTAATTAATATACACCCCCTCTTGCAGGATGATCCCTGAGATTTGGGGAGAGGGATGTAATACAGATGTCCCCTTTGTGATTGGTCACTCTATGTAGGATTATAGGGTCTCACTTCCATTCCACCACAAGTCTCAGCCACTCAGGGAGGTATGATGGGGGAAGTTTACCGTGCTTACCCAACGTTGGTGCCTGGTGGGTTCTCGGCGATAGGGAAGCCCCGAGATACTGCTCTGGGGTGGGGAAGCACAGTCTGAGGCTTGGGACAGAAGTTAGAGCTGGCTTGGGGGTCCCCAGGCCTGCAAGGAGGCCAGGGCCATCTGGTTCTTAGGCTCTCAGACACCCAGGCACTGCTGGGAGTTGCAGAAGAACTGAGAATGGAGTGGGGGCCCACAGGCCTGATCTAGCCTAAGGCCAGGGGAAAAAACGGGGGTGGGTGGAGCTCCAGCTGGTCCTGTGGACATGAGTCCTTCAGAGAGTCCTTCTATGGGAGATTAGATGGTTGCTCTATAGGCGAAGGCCTTCTCCATGGCTCCCCATGCTGGATCCCAGTGAAAAGATGCAGTTCATAGTTTTAAGGCATTTATTGTCATGGCAGAAAATGGATGAGTAAAACCATACCCCACTTCTCAGGGCAGACCTGAGGTTAAATACCTTTTGCAAGGAGGAGTGTCTGGGAAGGAAAGCTTATTGGCTAAATCCTCAAGGCCTTTAGGTACCTCATTAAAATGGAGATCTTTCTTGAGCCTACATGACTACAGATCATGTCCTCTACAAGTGGAGGGTCTTGGGGCATTGCCCTTACGTGACTGATGGCCACAAATCTATGGGGGGCTTCGGCTAGTGACAGGAGCCTGGTGACCCGGAACAGGCGAAATGCCTACCGTCCCTTCAAGGTCTTGAGGGTTTCAAGCCTTAGCTCAACCGTGAACCAGGCTACCATTCACGGTTCCACAGCCCCACAGACAATGTTCTCTACACTTTCACCAGTTTTAAATGTCTGCATTAATTGCAAAAAAAAATCTTCCATGAGGGAGTCTGAGAGCTTTATTAATTTTGGGGTATAGAGACATGGATTCCGAGGGCTGTTTGATAATACATCCATTTAGCAAATAATAATAATAGATTCATTTCTGTCTTGTATATCCAGCTGCCATATATTTTAACCTGTGGTGTTTTTGTTTTTAACCAGCTGTCCTGTGTTTTTTTTAAAAAAAATCATGTGGTGTTAGACAGATGGTTCAGTGGTTAAGACCACTTACTGCTCTTGCAAAGGACCTAAGTTTGGTTCCCAGCATACTAGGTAGCTCACAACCATCTGTAATTCCAGCTCCAAGGGATGTAATATCTCTGCTTTCTGCAGGCACCTGCACTCACATACTCACATGCATACACACATCCATGTAATTTAAAATATAAGGAATCTTTTTTAACATAAAAATAAATACCCACTTTTGTCAGAGGTCATCATGTTTCCATGCAGCAGTGATCAACTGAGTCACAGTTGTGCTCAGTGTCACAGCTGAGCTCAGTGTCACAGCTCTCCTTAGTGGAGCATGGCCTTTCTGGGACCAAGATGCACTGCTTTCTCATATGGTCCTCATTCTCTATTTGTGTCCCAGTTTTCCCTTCTGATAATTCATTGTGCCCTCCCTGATCAGTTTAACTTAAAAATCTTTTTAAACACCTCCCCCTAAGTATATAAAGGTGTCCAATGTGCTCTCCACAGACCACACCCACCCCAGGATAGCTGTGAATGAGAACAAAAGCCATAAACATATGTAAAACATGATACTGGGTGGGTTTTTTGTTTGTTTGTTTGTTTTGGGTTTTTTTTTAATTATTTTGTAACTTGAAAGCACAGTTCTCAGACACAAACCTTGTAGACATTCCATCCCAATGTCAAAAGATAGGACACACCTGCACCTAGGCCTACATGTAGTCACACTTTGAGATTCTTAGGGGTTACTAATTCAGTTTATAAGTCGAGGAGGAATATAATTTATCCTATAACATTCTTTACTCTAACTTCTTACTATGGCCTGCATTGTCAGCCCTTTCGTCAGTCTTGCCTCACATCTCTTCTTGTGCATCAGGCCCCAGAAAAGCTTCTCTCCGTTCCTGAAACAGCATTGTATTTCCAATGTCTGAGATATTGCTCTACCTGGTCCCCCTGCCTGGGGCATCCATTCCTTTCCCCATCTTTCTCTTTTCTCTGTCCGTGAGAACCCTCCAGTCTCTGTAAGTCCTTCACGCCTGCCCTCTTTTCCAGACCTGCATGTTTCCGTCTCTTTTCCAGACCTGCATGTTTCCTTGATGAGACTCATGTCCTCATTCTTTCTCTAGGTTCCCATGCTCCATTGCCTTGGGAGAACAGCGACTTTCCATTCTACATCTATTTATCAAAGCCTTTAGGGATAGAAAGCCTGCCCACCAGTATAGTTATGCGATCCCTGTCTTCATGATCTCTTCTGTGGACTCACCTCTGAGTATAAACACACTAGAACAGGTGGTCGTTACAACAGACCCACTAACCACTTTGTCCCTGATGGCTCTTGAGTTCCTCTCTTCAACTGCCACTGCTGCTCTGGTTCCTCTCGTTCTCATTAAGAAATTCTCACTGTTCAAGTCCTCTTCTTTACCCAGTGAGCTCCATAGAAGCCTTTCGGCAGCCACATTATTTCTCAAATGACTTAAAGGGAAATGGCTCTATGTAAACCCAGCCATATCTGTTTATAGACCTTGAACCTGCAAAGCACAAAGTTTGTTTATCTCTTAACATGCTGTTCCTGTCTAGGTTCCTGCCTAGGTGCCATGGCATCCAGGATTTCCTTCCACATCGACCTTTTCACATGTAAGCAGTTATTCACTTCATGTATGTTATATAAGAAAGATATGAGTGAGAAGAAGGAGGAGGAGGAGGAGGAGGAGGAGGAGGAAAAGGAGGAGGAGAAGAAGAAGAAGAAGAAGAAGAAGAAGAAGAAGAAGAAGAAGAAG
>NW_021626467.1:0-4504 GCF_004785775.1 Grammomys surdaster
AAGAAGAAGAAGAAGAAGAAGAAGAAGAAGAAGAAGAAGAAGAAGAAAGGGGGTTCCTACTAAAAGAAATGGCTCACAGCAAGGCATAAAGTACAGGACACCAGACATTATTTGTAATAGGATTCTAGTGCACAAGCCCATGTTCCCCAAACCAGAGGCTCTAAGATGAGACAAAAAAGAAAGATGTAAACAAATGTAGAAAGCTAAAATGCCACTTGGTCCTGAAAGGAAGGTGCATGTTGCCATGGCACAACCTTAGGGTGGGAGCAAGACCTCATTAAAAAATAATAATTGTAAAGCAGTGTGTGGTGCGTTTACGCATAAGGGGAAGAGGCACGCTGATTAACATACACCCCCTAAAGGCTAACCGTAGTTGAGAATGAAAAGGTAGACCTGTTAACTGGAAACTTATGTGAACTTTAGAAAGTCAGTTAGATGCTGTTTTGCTGGGCAAACATATGAAAGACAGTTTCACTAAGGCAGACTCGTGAAGGAACATTTCCCTGAAGCAGATACAGGAGAGAGGATGTTCTGCTAAAGCAAGCACACAAAAGGACGTGTGATGTAAGGTTCTTTGCATCCACGTATTGGTCCACCTTACACTGTGTAGTTGAGATGCGTTTGTCTGGATGCCATAGAGAGAAATGCACCAATAAAACTTCTGGTGGTGTACTGCAGTTGCTTTCCACTTCCAAGGACTTGGGCTGATTGGATGCATGTGCTGAAGCAAAGCACGTGGAGGACACGTGATGTTCGCATAAATAGGACTCCACAGAGTGATGGAGACAGAGCTTGGCTTGCTGGCACAACTAGCTGTGCAATGCTTGTGGGTCTCACATCTTCTCTGATCTTCTGATCTTTGCTTCCCTGAGAGAGGCACAGCCAAGAACTTCTCCTGGCATTGCCCCTCGGGGTCCCTCCTGCTGATTCAAGCTGAGACTGAAGCCTGGCTGTCTCTGCTTTGTTGTGTCACTGCTGTTGCTAACCTGACTCTACCGAACTGGACTGCTGGTATATCCATTAGGTGTTTGCGAGTGGATCGAGCTGCTGATGCCTGCTAGCCTGTGAACTGAACTGCTGATTTCCAGACAACACAGATGGGAGTTGTTCCAAAGAACCTTTCTAAACAGGTCCACTTCCCCATATCCTTTCTTTCCCACTACCTCTGGTGGGTGGTGGGTTACAAGGAAGGTTAAACCATTTAAGAACCATCCATTAAAAATAAGATTTGAAAAAAAATTAAAGTTACAACTCTGACAGATACTGCTAGACT
Organism: Grammomys surdaster; assembly: GCF_004785775.1. NCBI lineage: Eukaryota > Metazoa > Chordata > Mammalia > Rodentia > Muridae > Grammomys > Grammomys surdaster. Next base: position 1,274 of record NW_021626467.1, read on the forward strand.
GAAGAGCTTACTACCACAGCTGCCTGCGTGTGCTGATAAAGAGAGAGCAGGGTGTGTTAGGGGTGTCCAGAAGGTAGTGCTGACCATGACAGGCAGAACCAGAAGGATGCCCTCTTAACCCTTTCAGCTAATGTAAACTCCTAGAATTAGGAATGACCCCCAAAGTGATAGGTACCCCTAGTGAGTTTACTTCAATTTAGTAAAAAGTAGGGCTCAAAACAGACATTTAGTTATAAAAGGAACTAGAAAGAGAAATCCCCCTCCTTCTCTCTGCATGTATAACAGTCTCTTAAGAATTTATCATAAGCCAGCTTATAATATATAATAATATATTATATACTATATGTATAATATACTATACATATACTATATGTATAATATACTATACATATACTGTATGTATAATATACTATATACAGCCTTTAGGGAAATAGGCAAGGAGCCAAGGATGACCAAGATGAGTCTCATGCCTTGGAGGGCACTTTCCCCAGGGAGGGGAACCTGAAGGGGAAACCAGACAATCCTGTGAAGCACCATGAAAAGCATAACAAACAACCAGGTCTGTGGAAAATAGGGCCTAGGCCTCTGTGGATTTACTACCATAATCCCATGCAAGGATCAATGCTGACCTCACACCCCTGGAGGAGGAGGTTCCATCCTGGGAGAGGGCAAGCCCACTGGAGTTCTACAGCTGAAAATATCCCCATTGGGGGACCCATGGGAGGCTTCCGTGACAGGAGGTGGATCTGTCATACCTGGAGGAAGACTCTCATAACCAGGTGGGTACTAAATTCGGACTCATACAATGCTGGCTATGGTTGAAGCTAGCTGCGGCAGCTGCAACAGTGTCTTGTGGGACCATGAAAGGTAGCCTGGTTCCTGATTGAGCTAAGGCTAGAAGTCCTGGAGACCCTGAAGGGACAGTAGGAGCTTTGCCTGTTCCTGGGCACCAGGCCTCTGTCACTAGTCACAGCCCTCCATAGATTTATGGCTATTAGTCATATAAGGGTAATGTCCCAAGCTCCCCACAGGTAGGAAAGGACATGACTTGTGGTTAGTAAGCTCAAGATAAATCTCCATTTTAATAAGGTACCTAAAGGCCCAGAGGGGTTAGCCAATAAGCTTTCCTTCCCAGACATTCGTCCCTGCAAAAGGTATTTAACCTCAGGCCCACCCTGAGAAGTGGAGTATGGTTTTACACATCCACTTTCCACCATGACAATAAATGCCTTAAAACCATGAACTGCCTCTTTTCACTGGGATTCACCATGGGAAGCCATGGAGAAAGCTTTTGTCTATAGAGCTGCTGGCTAGTCTCCTGTGGAAGGCCTTTCTATGTTTCTAGCCATGACTGCCACCAAGCCCAAGCCTGCAGACAGCAAGCCAAGGACTCTTCCAGCTAGACCAGCACACGGGTCCAGATTCTGTTCTCAGCTCTTCCGAGCCTGTCCAAGAGCTTGAAAACCCCATGGCCTCAGCCTCTTCACAGGCCCAGGGACCCCAGAGCCAGCTTCAGCTGTCCCATGCCTCATACTTCCTTTCCCACTCCTGAGTGAGTTTCCCTTGACTTCCCTATGGCCCAACACCCACCTGGATGTTGTGGGGTAAGTTTAGTCAACTCCTGCCTCCCGCCTCCCCAAGTAGCCATGCCCTGTGGTAGAGCAGACACAGAACCCACAATCCTACAATGCCTCTTTCTTATGGGGTCACCAACTGCTTGGGGTGGTCCTCCGACCTCAGGGACTGGCCCAGCAAATCCTGCAGGAACCTGGGATATGGGAACACCAGCTGAGATTCCTCTGCCAGCAGCCCTGCGGATACCCGGCCCCTAGCAAGTGGCTCTCGGGCAACACCAGTATGTGTGGGAAGAGGTCCATCTGGTGTCACAGAGATCAGGTTCTACCATTGAAGCAACCAAGCCAGACCAAGGAATCGCTTCTATTCCTTATCTGTTTGTTTGGAATTCTTTGGTTTGATCTTCCTGAACTCATAGTAGTTACAGAGGATAAAAATCATGTTTGTCAAAAGCTTTGAAGATCTAGATGAAGATCTGGCCATCTTACAGGATACATCTCATCCTGTAATTAATGCAGCAGCATCTTGCTGCTCTTGCCCACAGCCATGGTGGTGGCTTCCAAGGCTCAGATTCCCACCGTATTCACGTCCTCCACAAAGCCTTAGTTAGCTGGACAGCTGCTCAATTCCTGCCACTGCTAACAGAAATGCAGCCTGCAAAATGCTTGTGAAGCCGTAATTATTCATTCTGACCTGGCTTGAATACAAAGATTTCTACCCCTCACATGCACAGTTCTGCACCACTATTCCCCTTCTTGATAAACTCAAAGAGAATAGAGACTGTCATTCTCTTGTCTCTGTACCTCTTACAACTGCCACCACAGTAACTTATGGAAAGAAGACTCTTAGTAATGTAATTTGGTTTTGAGTTGGAATGAACCAAGTTCAGCTTGGGAAATTTCCAGCAGGGTTGGATTGCTGACAGCTACAAGTTCATTTTTGATTTCTGGGCAAAGCATTGAACATTTTGCATATGGCTGTGAGAAAATTAAAGAATTTCATCAATGATCTGGGAAGATCAATGGAATTTGCTTCCTCAGTAGAATGAAGGTTGTTTTGTCCTAGTGACTAGAAGAAGTTGGCAATGTCCCTCACTAATATCCTGAGAGTATGAAACTTTTGCCAAATTGAACCATGAAATTTGAGAACTGGAAAGGATGTTAATCAGAATCTAGCCAACATGCTTACTTACAAATGAAGAGAAGACACAAAGCCCAGGGCAATTTGCCGAGAATGAAAGAGACCATGGGAGAGAGGCTGAGTGAATCTGCTCTCTCTGACTCTCCCCATCAGCAGAGATCTATAGCCCACCCTTTTACCTCATCCCTTGCAGACCCTAAACCCTCTTGTTCTGTTGTTTCTACTGGCCCCTCTCCCAGATGCCTGAAAAACTCAACTTGTTGAGTTTTGAGTTGGGATCAAGCCAGGGTTTCTGCTCTCTCTGTCTATCTAGGCTGGAAGCTCTGTTTGGGATCGAAGGACAGCCTCACAGATTGGTGCTGCTGCATGTTCATAGCTGCCCTTTGCTTGGACCCTTGGTGCTGCCAGCCCGCCATGACTTCTCTATACTGGCTCTCTAACTACCCTCTCTAGTTACTTCACAAACTCTTCTCTCTTCAAACTCTGCTCCACAACCTCTCCCTTGAAGTGAAGTCC
>NW_021626468.1:0-4507 GCF_004785775.1 Grammomys surdaster
AAGAAGAAGAAGAAGAAGAAGAAGAAGAAGAAGAAGAAGAAGAAGAAAGGGGGTTCCTACTAAAAGAAATGGCTCACAGCAAGGCATAAAGTACAGGACACCAGACATTATTTGTAATAGGATTCTAGTGCACAAGCCCATGTTCCCCAAACCAGAGGCTCTAAGATGAGACAAAAAAGAAAGATGTAAACAAATGTAGAAAGCTAAAATGCCACTTGGTCCTGAAAGGAAGGTGCATGTTGCCATGGCGCAACCTTAGGGTGGGAGCAAGACCTCATTAAAAAATAATAATTGTAAAGCAGTGTGTGGTGCGTTTACGCATAAGGGGAAGAGGCACGCTGATTAACACACACCCCCTAAAGGCTAACCGTAGTTGAGAATGAAAAGGTAGACCTGTTAACTGGAAACTTATGTGATCTTTAGAAAGTCAGTTAGATGCTGTTTTGCTGGGCAAACATATGAAAGACAGTTTCACTAAGGCAGACTCGTGAAGGAACATTTCCCTGAAGCAGACACAGGAGAGAGGATGTTCTGCTAAAGCAAGCACACAAAAGGACGTGTGATGTAAGGTTCTTTGCATCCACGTATTGGTCCACCTTACACTGTGTAGTTGAGATGCGTTTGTCTGGATGCCATAGAGAGAAATGCACCAATAAAACTTCTGGTGGTGTACTGCAGTTTCTTTCCACTTCCAAGGACTTGGGCTGATTGGATGCATGTGCTGAAGCAAAGCACGTGGAGGACACGTGATGTTCGCATAAATAGGACGCCACAAAGTGATGGAGACAGAGCTTGGCTTGCTGGCACAACTAGCTGTGCAGTGCTTGTGGGTCTCACATCTTCTCTGATCTTCTGATCTTTGCTTCCCTGAGAGAGGCACAGCCAAGAACTTCTCCTGGCATTGCCCCTCGGGGTTCCTCCTGCTGATTCAAGCTGAGACTGAAGCCTGGCTGTCTCTGCTTTGTTGTGTCACTGCTGTTGCTAACCTGACTCTACCGAACTGGACTGCTGGTCTATCCATTAGGTGTTTGCGAGTGGATCGAGCTGCCGACGCCTGCTAACCTGTGAACTGAACTGCTGATTTCCAGACAACTCAGATGGGAGTTGTTCCAAAGAACCTTTCTAAACAGGTCCACTTCCCCATATCCTTTCTTTCCCACTACCTCTGGTGGGTGGTGGGTTACAAGGAAGGTTAAACCATTTAAGAACCATCCATTAAAAATAAGATTTGAAAAAAAATTAAAGTTACAACTCTGACAGACACTGCTAGACTGAAGAGCTTACTACTACAGCTACCTGCGTGTGCTGATAAAGAGAGAGCAGGGTGTGTTAGGGGTGTCCAGAAGGTAGTGCTGACCATGACAGGCAGAACCAGAAGGATGCCCTCTTAACCCTTTCAGCTAATGTAAACTCCTAGAATTAGGAATGACCCCCAAAGTGATAGGTACCCCTAGTGAGTTTACTTCAATTTAGTAAAAAGTAGGACTCAAAACAGACATTTAGTTATAAAAGGAACTAGAAAGAGAAATCCCCCTCCTTCTCTCTGCATGTATAACAGTCTCTTAAGAATTTATCATAAGCCAGCTTATAATATATAATAATATATTATATACTATATGTATAATATACTATACATATACTATATGTATAATATACTATACATATACTGTATGTATAATTTACTATATACAGCCTTTAGGGAAATAGGCAAGGAGCCAAGGATGACCAAGATGAGTCTCATGCCTTGGAGGGCACTTTCCCCAGGGAGGGGACCCTGAAGGGGAAACCAGACAATCCTGTGAAGCACCATGAAAAGCATAACAAACAACCAGATCTGTGGAAAATAGGGCCTAGGCCTCTGTGGATTTACTACCATAATCCCATGCAAGGATCAATGCTGACCTCACACCCCTGGAGGAGGAGGTTCCATCCTGGGAGAGGGCAAGCCCACTGGAGTTCTACAGCTGAAAATATCCCCATTGGGGGACCCATGGAAGGCTTCCGTGACAGGAGGTGGATCTGTCATACCTGGAGGAAGACCCTCATAACCAGGTGGGTACTAAATTCGGACTCATACAATGCTGGCTATGGTTGAAGCTAGCTGCGGCAGCTGCAACAGTGTCTTGTGGGACCAAGAAAGGTAGCCTGGTTCCTGATTGAACTAAGGCTAGAAGCCCTGGAGACCCTGAAGGGACAGTAGGAGCTTTGCCTGTTCTTGGGTACCAGGCCTCTGTCACTAGCCACAGCCCTCCATAGATTTATGGCCATTAGTCATATAAGGGTAATGTCCCAAGCTCCCCACAGGTAGGAAAGGACATGACTTGTGGTTAGTAAGCTCAAGATAAATCTCCATTTTAATAAGGTACCTAAAGGCCCAGAGGGGTTAGCCAATAAGCTTTCCTTCCCAGACATTCCTCCCTGCAAAAGGTATTTAACCTCAGGCCCACCCTGAGAAGTGGAGTATGGTTTTACACATCCACTTTCCACCATGACAATAAATGCCTTAAAACCATGAACTGCCTCTTTTCACTGGGATTCACCATGGGAAGCCATGGAGAAAGCTTTTGTCTATAGAGCTGCTGGCTAGTCTCCTGTGGAAGGCCTTTCTATGTTTCTAGCCATGACTGCCATCAAGCCCAAGCCTGCAGACAGCAAGCCAAGGACTCTTCCAGCTAGACCAGCACACAGGTCCAGATTCTGTTCTCAGCTCTTCCGAGCCTGTCCAAGAGCTTGAAAACCCCATGGCCTCAGCCTCGTCACAGGCCCAGGGACCCCAGAGCCAGCTTCAGCTGTCCCATGCCTCATACTTCCTTTCCCACCCCTGAGTGAGTTTCCCTTGACTTCCCTATGGCCCAACACCCACCTGGATGTTGTGGGGTAAGTTTAGTCAACTCCTGCCTCCCGCCTCCCCAAGTAGCCATGCCCTGTGGTAGAGCAGACACAGAACCCACAATCCTACAATGCCTCTTTCTTATGGGGTCACCAACTGCTTGGGGTGGTCCTCCGACCTCAGGGACTGGCCCAGCAAATCCTGCAGGAACCTGGGATATGGGAACACCAGCTGAGATTCCTCTGCCAGCAGCCCTGCGGATACCCGGCCCCTAGCAAGTGGCTCTCGGGCAACACCAGTATGTGTGGGAAGAGGTCCATCTGGTGTCACAGAGATCAGGTTCTACCATTGAAGCAACCAAGCCAGACCAAGGGATCGCTTCTATTCCTTATCTGTTTGTTTGGAATTCTTTGGTTTGATCTTCCTGAACTCATAGTAGTTACAGAGGATAAAAATCATGTTTGTCAAAAGCTTTGAAGATCTAGATGAAGATCTGGCCATCTTGCAGGATACATCTCATCCTGTAATTAATGCAGCAGCATCTTGCTGCTCTTGCCCACAGCCATGGTGGTGGCTTCCAAGGCTCAGATTCCCACCGTAATCACGTCCTCCACAAAGCCTTAGTTAGCTGGACAGCTGTTCAATTCCTGCCACTGCTAACAGAAATGCAGCCTGCAAAATGCTTGTGAAGCCGTAATTATTCATTCTGACCTGCCTTGAATACAAAGATTTCTACCCCTCGCACGCACAGTTCTGCACCACTATTCCCCTTCTTGATAAACTCAAAGAGAATAGAGACTGTCATTCTCTTGTCTCTGTACCTCTTACAACTGCCACCACAGTAACTTATGGAAAGCAGACTCTTAGTAATGTAATTTGGTTTTGAGTTGGATTGAACCAAGTTCAGCTTGGGAAATTTCCAGCAGGGTTGGATTACTGACAGCTACAAGTTTATTTTTGATTTCTGGGCAAAGCATTGAACATTTTGCATATGGCTGTGAGAAAATTAAAGAATTTCATCAATGGTCTGGGAAGATCAATGGAATTTGCTTCCTCAGCAGAATGAAGGTTGTTTTGTCCTAGTGACTAGAAGAAGTTGGCAATGTCCCTCACTAATATCCTGAGAGTATGAAACTTTTGCCAAATTGAACCATGAAATTTGAGAACTGGAAAGGATGTTAATCAGAATCTATCCAACATGCTTACTTACAAATGAAGAGAAGACACAAAGCCCAGGGCAATCTGCCGAGAATGAAAGAGACCATGGGAGAGAGGCTGAGTGAATCTGTTCTCTCTGACTCTCCCCATCAGCAGAGATCTATAGCCCACCCTTTTACCTCATCCCTTGCAGACCCTAAACCCTCTTGTTCTGTTGTTTCTACTGTCCCCTCTCCCAGATGCCTGAAAAACTCAACTTGTTGAGTTTTGAGTTGGGATCAAGCCAGGGTTTCTGCTCTTTTTGTCTATCTAGGCTGGAAGCTCTGTTTGGGATCGAAGGACAGCCTCACAGATTGGTGCTGCTGCATGTTCATAGCTGTCCTTTGCTTGGACCCTTGGTGCTGCCAGCCCGCCATGACTTCTCTATACTGGCTCTCTAACTACCCTCTCTAGTTACTTCACAAACTCATCCTCTCTCTTCAAACTCTGCTCCACAACCTCTCCCTTGAAGTGAAGTCC
>NW_021626469.1:0-5796 GCF_004785775.1 Grammomys surdaster
TCTCATTTCTCCACCCCCTGTTTTTATGAGAATGACCCACAACCCCAGGGCTCCCCCTCCCTTGGGCTTCAAGTATCTCAGGGGTTAGGCACATCTTCTCCCAATGAAGCCAGACCAGGCAGTCCTCTGCCATATATGTTTCGAGAGTCTCAGACCAGTAGGTATATGCTGCCTGGTAGGTGACTCAGTGTCTGAGAGAGCTCAGGATTCCAAGGTCATATATATATAAAAAAAAAACCAAGAAAATATAAATCTTTCAAGGATTTAATAGAGAATCTTCACAGTGTTTGAGCATAGAAATGTTCCATATCAATGAAAATAAGTACATGTACCTCAAGAAAGGAAACCACAGAGGATACAGAGTCACCCACACAACTACCACATCTCTCTGCTGAGAATTCTTGGTCCCATTTTGCCCCCTGCTGGTCTTGAACTCACCTGCAGGTAGGTTTCCCATAACTTACAAGGAAGTTGCCCAGTCTGACTTCAGCAGTAACATACCCCTGCAACTACTGTGCTTGCAGGGATCAGATGCAAGGAGGAATATGTCTTGTGTATCTGTCGATGATGACTGATACCTCAGACTCAGAATGTAATTTGTTTCTACATTATCGTCAATGAAGATTTCAAAGACATCTGCTTTCCTAGTGGCAGTTGGATCTAATTCTAACAGTTCTCATTTGTAACAAAGTGCCAACAGGAAAGATCAGGGTCTTTGTTGTCTACCTCAAGATATACCTTGGCCAGAGCAGCTGAGGACAGAATGCGCACAATGAGTCTTGAGCTCATATACATCTCTCTGTCCCTGTATATATGGATGAATTTCTGGGATACTTACTTACAGGAGTCAACAGAAAGAGAAGAAACCACAGTGATATTCACAGCAAAGTGAACAGTTCAAAAAAATTCACATTGAAAAGGAAGTGGAAATCAAGCAAATGTATTCTGCAACTCAATCTGTTTCCCAACCTGCATATGCCTGTATTTAATGGGATGAAAAAAGAGAGAAAATCTAATTGACATTGATCCCAATGGTTGGGTATACATGTGCTTAGACAACTTTGTCTCACCCTGTGTAGCTTTCCAATCCGGGATCCTCTTATTCTTGTGCAGGGTATCTTTTAGTTAAGCATTACAGGATTTGATATTTTACTTAATGAAAGATAGATTAAGAATATTTTCCCAGGGATTAGAGAAACCACTAGCACTATGTAGGAATATGTGATACTGTGTATTTAAGTATCTGAAGAATAGCTACTCATATTAAAAGAAAAAATATATACTACACAAATTAAGAATATTCACTTATATTTTGGTCTAACTTGAGGTTCACAAATTGAATGCACCTGGTATTGCAAGAAAGAAGGAGAAGAACCAGTTGAATGTATGTCCTCTCTTCCATAACTGGTCATAATCCATGTGATTTTCTGGGAATTGTCAGTTCACAAGGGAGCTTAATCAGGGCATCCATGACTTCTGACTGTAGAGGAACAATTATCCCTACAATAAAAGGTGCTACATGGTTGTAATTTGTCATTTCAGAACCCCTGATGTGCTGGGTAATGTCTATAATGCTGTACTTCATAGTACAACATATTGAATGCTGATGGCTCTCATAGATTGCAATGCACAAGAGTGCTTGCCTACGTAAGTAGTATGGATTTGCACAGACTTCCTCCTCTTATAATGTAATCCATTCACAAATGTATGTGCTCCGTAATATTATAAATAAATAAATATTAGCTCATTTTCCTATGTAGAACTAATATGACGATCATAATACTTGCTGATCTGGAACAATGTTTGTTCAGGTGCTTTACTTGAATAAATTGACACATTGATTTATAGCACTGCTTTATTTCCCTCTCATGTGTATTATTTTTTCCATTCTCCTCTGATTGGGCCCACCTTTCAAAATTAAATCAAGATAAGGGAATCTATCCAAACAGGCCACTAAGGAAATTGTAGTCATCAAAATCCACCAATCCAAAAAAAAAAAAAAATACTAGGGCAGTATTCTATCAGATCTTTAACGAACAGTTAATACCAACACTTTGCAACCTACTCAACAAAATTGAAACAGCAGGAACTCTACCTAATTCATTCTATGAAGCCACAGAATGTACCTCAATTAACAGAGTCACATATTGTGATGGTAAAGGAATTCAATAAAAAGTTAGTTAATAATATTTTGATCAACTTACAGGAATTATATTTACATGTCAATGTATTCTGACATAAATATTTCTCACATTCTAAGAGACTGGAATTTCTGCTGGAAGAATGAGTTAACAACACGTCTGAGGTCACTTATTACTTAGGAATATAAATGAGTGTTTTGTCTGCCCAGGTGTTGGTGATTTGGATTTTATAGGTCAAATTCATATTATACATTATTCCCAACAATTTCAAAAAAGTTCTGGTCCCTCAGTATCCAGTGATATTTTTTATCATGTGTCATCAAATCTTTCCCTTGTTATTGTTTTATGGAGTATGGAATATGACAATGGAGGTGGTCACTAGAGAAGTGATTGGCAAGGTATGGTGTACTGTAGGTTTGTTCTAAATCAGCACCACTTTATTCATAGAAATCCTTTTACAATGATGACAAAGCACTATAGATTTGTGAGGAGGAGGCATTAAGAGGACAACCAAAATAATTATTTCAGAGCAAGTCTAAAGTTTAGTCTTTTCTGTCATCTCAGTCTCAGGGCAGCTTCCTGCTCCTCCAGGGTTTCTTACACACTCAGGATGTGGTTACAACACTGTGTCTTGCACAGTAATAGACTGCAGAGTCCTCAGATGTCAGGATAATGAGTTCCATGTAGGCTGTGCTGGAGGATGTGTCTACAATCAGTGAGGCCTTGCCTTTAAACTTCTGATTGTAGTTAATATAACCATTTCAAGGACCAATATATCCAATCTCTTCCAAGCCCTGTCCAGGGATCTGCTTTATCCAGTTTATGTAGTAGCTAGTGAAGGTGTAGCCAGAAGCCTTGCAGGAAAACTACACTGAAGCCCCGTGCCTCACCAGCTGAGCTCCAAACTGCTGCAGCTGAACCTGGGAGTGGACATCTGTGGAAAGAAAGGCAGAAAGTATGTCAATTGTCATCTCAGGCTCTGTCTCCTCTTCAGATTTGGAACTGGTGAGCCCTTTACCTGCAGTTACTGACAAGAGGAAGAGAAAGAACCAGCTCCTTTCCATGGCTAGTGTCAGTGTGTACAGGGACTGTAGAGAGAACACTGATTATATGTTGTTTTCAGGGTGTGGACATCCCTTTAATAACCACTAAAGACTCAGGTAATTTGCATATTCATGAGCAGGAGACTTCTTACATAAGAACCTTGTCCAGCTGGAGAACTAGAGGGAAAGGACTGAAAAGGCACACAGATCAGGAAGCAGGATGTTCAGGTTCAAGTCCTAATTCTCTCTGAGCAATAGTACCCATAAACTTTTCCTGAGCTCTAGGCAGATGTTGTAGATTTAACTTCAGGGACTAAGCTCTCAATAGATTTTTGACCTGAATCTATTGCTCCATTTTGGGACAATGGTAAGACAGTGATTTACATATGGCGCCTTATGATAATGACATTTACGATGATGAAGAAGATGATGATAATATTGAAGGAATATACCAAAATATCTAATTAGTGAGAATTTAGAAGCTTTTTAAAAATATATGCAATTGATATTTGGCTTTCCAGTGAGTTATGTAATTCAAAACACACTAAATGACTAAAAATAAATGTGTTTCAAAAACATTTACATATCAATGCTTATTGAAGCACTATTATGAAATACTATTGCAGCACTATAACTACATTATAGAAATAAAAATTGTGCACCAAAGATTTTATCAATAAGGCATCTTTGTACTACCTATATACACATTCTGCCCATCAGTCATCAAATGTCAAAGACCTTCATCTTGGTGTGGGCCAAGTGTCAATAGGACAAAACAGCCACACACATATTCGGAAAAGATCTTTACTAATCATACATCAGATAGAGGACTAATATCCAAAATTTACAAAGCACTCAAGAAATGAGACTCCAGACAATCAAATACCCCTATTAAAAATGAGGTACAGAGCTCAAAAAAGAATTTTCAACTGATGAATATCAAAAGGCCATAAGCACCTACAGAAATGTTCAACATCTTTAGTCACCATGGAAATGCAAATCAAAACAACTCTGAGATTCCATCTCACACTAGTCATAATGGCTAAGATTAAAAACTCAAATGACAGCAATTGCTTGTGAGGATGTGGAGAAAGATGAACACTCCTCCATTGTTTGTGGGAATGTTAGCTTGTACACTCTTGGAATCTGTCTGACAGTTTCTCAGAAAATTAATCATAATATTACCTGTGGATCCAGCGATACCACTCCTGGACATATATCCAAAAGATGTTCCAGCATATAACAAGGAAACATGTTCACTATGTTCATAGTAGCCTATTTGTAATTGCCAGAAGCTGGAAAGAACTCAGATGTCCTTCAACAAATGGATACAGAAAATAGGTTACATTTACACAATGAAGTATTACTCAGCTATTAAAAACAATGAATTCATAAAATTCTTAGGCAAATTGATGGAATTAGAAAATATCATCCTTAGTGAAGTAACCCAATCACAAAAGAACACACATGGTATGCATTCATTGATAAGTCAATATTAGCCCAAGATACAATCACCATATGTAAATACTGTTGTGGATGTCCGGAAGTGCATGCTGACAGGAGCCTGATATAGGTGTCTCCTGAGAGGCACTGCAAGATGCTGACATATACAGAATCTGATGCTCACAGCAATCCAGCAAACTGACCACAGGGTCCCCAGTGGAAGAGTTAGAGAGAAAACTAAAGGAGTTGAAGGGGCTAGTGGCCCCATGGGGAGAGTGACAATACCAACCAACCAGAGCTCCCTGGGTCTAAACAGCTAGCCTGGGAACACACAAGAAGGGACCCATGTCTCTAGCTGTATTTGTAGAGGAGTATGGACTTGTAGGGCATTAATGGGAGAGGAGGGTCTTTGTCCCTTGAAGGCTGGATGCCCCAGTGTGAGGAAATTCGAGGGAGGGGAGGTGGGAATGGGTGGGTGGTTGGGGGAACACCCTCATAGAAATAGCATGAGGACGGATGGGTTAAGGGGTTTTTGTGGCTGAGGAAATGTAGATAAATAAAGTACCCAATAATAAAAAAAAAGAAAAAGAAAAACAAACAAACAAACAAATAATGGAACGGGCTATGGCAGTCGATCATTTGAGACTCTTTAGCAGCAATTTAACATTACCCATATTATGGGTATTCCTTACAATTGTCAAGGCCAAGAGACTGTGGAATGGGCCCATGGTACTTTAAAACAATATCTTCAAAAATAAAAAGTGGGGGATATATCCCCGTATGCCACAAATTTATTTAATTTGTATTCATTATATTTTTCATTTTAATTTTAAAAAAATGGATGCCAAAGAACTTTCTGCTGAGTGTCTATGGCACTCTACAACTAGGTATACTTATACATAGATGAAAGGGAAGGATCCATTTGTGGGTATAAAGCATGATTCCGATCAGGTGTTAAATATGGGGAAGAAGGCATGTTTATGTTTTTTTCTGCAGGATGCTGAAGGAGCATAGTGGCTGCCAGAGCAATGGGTGAGACATGCTGATGCCAGGACAAAATGATGATGACCTGTGAGCTTGTTGAGTGCCATGACAATGGTGACTGAGAAGCAGTATTGGACATAAGTTCCCGACCCACCATTATTTACCTGATGGGACAAGGTGCTTTG
>NW_021626469.1:25796-32874 GCF_004785775.1 Grammomys surdaster
TATTGAAGACACTTTAGTTTTAGAGTTTGATATAATGCTTCACCATCAATATTTATATAGGTGTAGGAAGATTCACTAGATCTCCTGTTGCCTATCATATACATCCAAACAATCTTGAACAATCTCACTTAAGTATCTGTGACTTAGGGGAATAAATTGTCTGTGTTTGGTACCAGTATGAGAATTGTATCTCCAGAGAACAAGCTCCCAGCTTGATTTGTCCTTATCTGCCATGTAGCGATGTATTCTGGCTGATAAAAGGAAGAATAGAAGTCAATGCAGCTATATGAAGCAGTTTCAGACTTTTCTGACCTATACATGGAGGAAGAGATAAATTAAGACATGGTTCGGTTAAGAGATCCAGTCTACCAAGTTCAGGAGGCAACATTTGACTTTTTAGGCTCTATGGAGGAGGAGAAAGAAGAGGAGGACAAAGAGAAGGATAAAGAGGAGGAGGACTAGGGCAAGGTGAAAAAGGAGAAGAAGGAGGAGGAGAGGAGGGGGAGAGGAAGAGGAATTCCTTCCAGTGTCTGTGTATCTTCTCCTAGAAAGGATTTCCATTACTTCAATGTTACAATTGCTACCATCACCCATAGGTAGTACTGGCCTTTGGTTAGAGCGTTAATTCTAAGAGTATTGCACCACTGTGCATCAGCCAGACTCTGATTCTATTCCCACAAAACAGGCTTCAAATTGACCTCCAATTCTAGAAACAAATCTTGAACATTTACTTTTTTCCAGTGATCCAGTTTCATACACATGCTCTTAAGTTCACTCTCCAACGTGTAGCAAGTCATTCTGCATACTTTCTGCATTATTATATGCCCTAATATCTGCTATTAGCCAGGGTATTTGGCTCTCAAAAACTGTTTACTTTCCATTACATTTTATTCAATAATGGTAGCATCTGCATTTTTTATTAACTATATTGATCTTAGTAATTCTATCAGATTTTTATTGTTTATTCTCTCATATGATCCAGACAAGTTTTCCCAATTTCTTCTCCTCCCAGGCCTTCCTCTCCCTACACTCAAATCCAGCGCTCCTCTATTTCAATTCATAAAATAGCAACCCTCCTATTAATGTTGATGAAATGTGGCATATCAAATTGCAATAAGACTAAGCAGCTCTCCTCAAATTAAATCTGGACCAAAGCAACCTAGTAAGTGGAAAGGGCTCCCAAAAGCATGGAAAAAGTGTCAGAGACAGTCCCAGAAGCCACTCTAACAGGTCACAGTAAACAACCCTAACATATATGCACATATCAGACATATGCAGCCTCTTGAAATGTTTCTTCAATTTTGTGACCCGTATGAGCCTAGGTTAATTGATACTGAAGGTTGCCTATGGAATTCTTGACCCATTATGCTCTTGTAATCTTTTTTTCACATCTTTCTGCCAGATTTCCTGACCTCTACCTAATGTGCAACTGTCAATTTTTACATTTCCATCAGCAGAAAATCACAAGAATCCATTTTAAATTTGTTCTTGTTGTTCTTGTTTGTAGTGGTTTTCATTGTCTGTATGGCAGATCTGTATGGTTACCTCCTGGGTCTCTGTATTATCCAACCTCTGGTTCCTGGCTTTCCAGGCAGTGTCAGGGGTAGAGTCCTTCTCATGTCAGAGATCTCCAGCTGGAGGAGCCATAAGTTGGTGACATCTATGATCTCTGATCCAGCTTTAACCCAGAATATCTCTCAGGCAGGACAAAGTGTAGGTCAAAGGTTTTGTGTCTGGGTTGATATCCCAGACCCTCCCCTGGAAGACTTGCCTTGTAACAGTAGATAGCCATGTCAGGCTTCATATCTCCCATTACCAGGAGTATTATTTAGGGTCACGCATAGGCGTGTCCACTGCACTGTTTCTACCTTGACCCAGAAATGCCACTCAATTCCGGATGTCTCTACCAGGAATTTCTACTTCCAACTTCCAAATCACCTAATCCCTCCTGTTCCCATCTATACCAGTGTTATCTATTCTATTACACTTTGAAAGGAGATTCATGAGTGCCCTCTTGAGTCCTCATTGTTACTTATGCTATCTGGATCCATGGATTAGAGCATAGTTATCCTTTACTTTACATCTAATAGTCACTCACAATTGAGTACATGTTTCTCTTTCTGGGTCTGCATTACTTCATTCCATTTGATTTCTTTTCTAGTTTAATCCATTTGCCTAAAAATGTTCTGATGATTGCTTGCTGCTATTGTTGGTGGTGGTCATGGTTATTTTGGTTGTGGTGGTGTTATATTAATGGTTGAGTAATATTTCTTTGGATAATTGTACAACCTTTCTTTTATGCATTCTCTGTTCTTTAATTTAGGGACATCTAACTTATTTCCAGTTCCCAGTACAAATAAAGCACCTATGAACATAGTTGAGAAATTATCTTTGTGGTAGGATCCAATGTTCTTTGTTGTTTATGCCCAGGAGTTGTAGAGCTGTGTGTAGAGGTAGATCTACTCACAATTTTCTGTGAAACCACCATATTGATTTGCACAGTGACTTCACAAGTTTGCACTTCTACCAACAATAGAGGAGTGTTCTTGTTCCACATTATCATCAGCATATTTTTTAATTTATTCATTTTGTCTGGTATGTATGGACTTTCACAGTCATTTGATTTTTCATTTCCCTGTGAGCTAAGGATTTTGAATATTTCTTTAGCACTTCTCTGTCATTTGTGATTCCTGTGTTGAGAATTCCATTTAGCTCTATACTACATTTTTAAATTAGATTATTTGGTTTGTTGATGCCTAGCTTCTTGAGTTCTTTTTGTATTTTGGATATTGGACCTCTGTGAGATGTGTAATTGTTTTGTTTGTTTGTTTGTTTTTGATTTCTTATTTCTTTTTTAATAATTTATTTTTTTTCAAATCATAATTCATTCACACAGGGGTTAAAAATACAGAAAGGCAGGATGTGGGGAAGAGGATGACACTGGAGTGTGGGTGTTCAGCGGGAATACAGATATCTTTCAGAACCAAGTATCTGCTGGGTGAAGGTTCAGGGGACAGAGATGTGGAATTGTTAAAAATAAACTTTTCCAGCTCTGTAGGCTTCCATTTTGTCCTATTGTCAGTGTCCTTTGCCTAACAGAACCTTCTTAAGCACATGAGGTCAGATTTATTGTTATTAGCGCCTGTGCTATTGGTGTTCTGTTCAGGAAGTTGTCTCTAATGCCAGTACGGTCTAGGTTATTCTGCATTCTCTCATCTATTAGTCTCAATATATCTGACTTCTTTTAAGGTTTAATCTAGAGTTTTTGTGCAGGGTAAAGATATAGATCTATTTGCATTCTTTGACATGCAAAACCCAGTTACACCAGTGTCATCTGTTGAAGCTGGTTTCTCTCTTTCATTGTGTATTTTGGGTTCTTTATCAAAAATTAGATTTCCATAGGTTTTTGGATTAATGTTTGGATCTTCCATTCTATTGCAATGATCAACCCGTCTGTTTTTATGCCAGTACCATGCTGTTTTGCTACTATAGTTCTGTAGAACAGTTTGTCTCTGTGGTGGTCATGACTCTGGATTTTTTTATTGTACAAAGTTGTTTTAGCTGTTACTGTTTCTTTTTCTATTTGAAATTGAGTGTTATTCTTTCAAGATGTATAAAACAAGTTTTAAATATTTTGTGGAGATTGCATTGTATCTGTAGACTGCTTTTGGAAGGATGAACATTTTTATTATATTAACCCTACGAATTCATAAGGAAGAGACATCCTTAAATATTCCAGTATTTTCTTTTTCTTTATTCTAAGATAAGAATAAAAGTCTAAAAGTCTTTGACTTCTTTGGTTAGAGCTACCTCAGGTTCTAATACTCCTACTCTGGAATTCATTATACTATATGATAAACTAGTTTCATGGTGACTGGGAAGGTCTTGTGTCATTTCTGTTTCTGTAGCATTCTCAGGAGGGTGGCATAGGTTTTAGGAACTAACTGCAATGATCTCCTTCTGATCTTGGGTCATTCAAGGCAAGAATTAACTGACATAGGAGATAGGAGTTTCCTAGCTCCTGTATGAGGTTAGCTGAGAAGAACAAACACTGAAGAGAGCCAGAAAAAATACTCTCTGCACCTGTTGCTCGGATTCTTTACAACTAAATTATTTAGAACATAATATGGAAAATTTTTTAAAAGTGGAAAATTCATTAGTAAAAATACTGACACACCCATGCACACACACACAACAGCTAAAACCCAAACATTTTACTACATATTTCTCTGAACCTTAGCATTATGCATTTTATATATGCCTTAATCTTAAGTCCTTTAAGGCATTGCCTCTGAAAACTCTTTAAACAATTTAGTCAGAGGCAGGAGTCATAAAAAATGTGCACTTGGACATATGTGATACTTATACAATAAAGAAGATATCAGTGGAGGCAGAGAGAGGCAGATTTCTGAGTTTGAAACCAGCCTGGTCTACAGAGTGAGTTCCAGGACAACCAGGGCTACACAGAGAAACCCTGTCTCAAAAAACCAAAAAAAAAAATCAGAATTCTTCATTTATTCTATTTCTTAAAATTTCTTTTCTAATTTTATTGTAAAAAATTTTAATATATTCTTATTACTGCTTTGTATTTTTCAACTTCCTGATCATCTGCCAGCTCAGTTCTTTCTTCACCTAGTCAGAAAAAAGAACAGAACCTAAAAATAATTTTTTAAAAGAAAAAATATAAGATAAGAGAAAAAGAAACCTGAAATTAGATAAAATAAACCATCAGAAGAAAAAGCAGCAAAATACAAGAACAAGAAACATGATAGATGTAGAGTCAAAAGTATTTACAAATATTTTATCAGACAAAGATGGGCACCAGGTATACAACGAACTGTGAAAATTAATGTTCTTTCAGAGTAGGTCCATGTTCTCTAAAGGCTAATGACTGTAGGACTAATTACTGAGACTGGGACAACATTTGTAAGACCAGATATTGGCATATAACCTCAGAATCTACCTCAGTTAGCACATACATAGAATGAGTTGATAAATGAGTTCTGTGAAACATGATTTAATATTACTTTGTCAATATTATAGGGATTACATTTATGTGGTTTTGTGTTAGGAGCCATTATGCCTACTTCTGGGAAACCCTGCCTGTCATGCAGAGTCAAGACAGAGAGATGAATATTCACTTAATCTTAAAGGAAAAAGAGGGAGGGTCTACACTCAGAGTAGTTGGTAAGAACCCTTCCCCACAATCTGTTGTCCCAGAGATGTAGCTGGGAGCTTAGCCCACTAGGGACCCAGCACCTACCAAAATCTTCCCTTCCTGAATGCCTCTCCTCTTCTGTCCCCTCTGCCTGGTTCTTTCAGCTGGGGCTGACTCCTAGTTGATCTACTCCTGTGAAGACACCATATCCTGACCCATTGGAATGAGTTCCTTCCAGTCTGAGCTGGTGCCCTGAGAAGACTTTGGTGCTAGCTGTACAATTCCGCAACACACAGAGGAAGCTGGACCACAGGAGCCCTAACATGTCTAGGATTATACAGAAAGCAGGACTCCCAGGAGCTCTAACACACTCTGAATCACAGAATTCCTGGACCCGAAAGGCAGGCCGACTCCCAGGAACTCTTACACCAGGGTCTCAGGATCACAGGATCACAGAGACAACTGGACTCTGAGGAGTCCTCACAAAACCAAGATAACAGTAGAATTAGGCTCCATTCAGAGACAGTAAGTGCAGGTAGCAAGAGAGATAGCCAGATGGCAAAAGGCAAGCCCAAGAACATAAGCAACAGAAACCAGGGTGGATTGGCATCATCAGAACCCAGTTCTCCCACCATAGCAAGTCCTGGATATCCCATGTCACTGGAAAAGCAAGATTCTGTATAAAATAATTTCTCATGATGATGATAGAGGAATTTAAACAGGACATAAATAACCACCTCAAAGAAATACAGAACACAGGTAAACAGGTAGAAGCCCTTAGAGAAAACACAAAAATCCCTTAAATAATTACAGAAAACACAAGCAAACAGGTGAGAGAGTTTAACAAAACCATCAGGATCTAAAAATGGAAGTAGAAACAATAAAGGAATCCCAAAGGGAGACTACCCTGGAGATAGAAAACCTAAGAAAGTGATTACTGGTCATAGATCAACAACAAAATACAAGAGATAGAAGAGAGAATATCAGGTGCAGAAGATGCCATAGAAGACATTGAAAAAAATGGTCAAAGAAAATGCAAAATGCAAAAAGCCCTTACCCTAAAACATCCAGAAACTCCAGGAAACAATGACAAGACCAAACATAAGGATAATACATATAGAAGAAAGTGAGATTCCCAACTTAAAGGGCTAGTAAATATCTTCAACAGAATTATAAAAGAAAACTTTCCTAACCTAAAGAAAGAGATACCCATCAACGTACAAGAAGCCTTCAGAATTCCAAATAGAACTGGACCAGAATATAAATCCCTACCACCATATAATAATTGAAACACCAAATGCACAGAAAAAAGAACGAATATTAAAAGTATAAAGGAAAAAGGTCAAGTAACATATAATGGCAGATCTATAAGAATTATACCAGACTTCTCACCAGAGACTATAAAAGACATAAGATCTTGGAGAGATGTCATACAGATCCTAAGAGAACACAAATGCCAGCCCAGGCTACTATGCCCTGCAAAACTCTCAATTGCCACAGATGAAGAAACCAAGATATTCCATGACAAAACCAAATTTACACAATATATCTCAACAAAACCAGCCCTACAAAGGATAATAGATGGAAAGCTCCAAGACATGAAGGGAAACTACACACAAGAAAAAAAAAAGAAAGTAATCTTCTTCCAATAAACCCAAAAAAGGTAACCACACAAACATAATTCCGCCTATAATAACAAATCTAAAAGGAAGCAACAGTCACTTTTTCTTAATATCTCTTAACATCAATGGATTCAATTCCCCAATAAAAAGACATAAACTAACAGACTGGATGTGTAAACAGGACCCAGCATTTTTCTGCATACAAGAAACACACCACAGTGACAAAGACAGACACTACCTCAGAGTAAAAGGCTAGAAAACAATTTTCCAAACAAATGGTCCCAAGAAACAAGCTGAA
>NW_021626470.1:0-5850 GCF_004785775.1 Grammomys surdaster
TCTCATTTCTCCACCCCCTGTTTTTATGAGAATGACCCACAACCCCAGGCCTCCCCCTCCCTGGGGCTTCAAGTATCTCAAGGGTTAGGCACATCTTCTCCCAATGAAGCCAGACCAGGCAGTCCTCTGCCATATATGTTTCGGGAGTCTCAGACCAGTAGGTATATGCTGTCTGGAAGATGACTCAGTGTCTGAGAGAGCTCAGGATTCCAGGGTCTCATTCATATATATATATATATATATATATATATATATATATCAAACAAAACAAGAAAATATAAATCTTTCAAGGATTTAACAGAGAATCTTCACAGTGTTTGAGCATGGAAATGGTCCATATCAATGAAAATAAATACATGTACCTCAAGAAAGGAAACCACAGAGGATACAGAGTCACCCACACAACTACCACATCTCTCTGCTGAGAATTCTTGGTCCCATTTTGCCCCCTGCTGGTCTTGAACTCACCTGCAGGTAGGTTTCCCATAACTTACAAGGAAGTTGCCCAGTCTGACTTCAGCAGTAACATACCCCTGCAACTACTGTGCTTGCAGGGATCAGATGCAAGGAGGAATATGTCTTGTGTATCTGTCGATGATGACTGATACCTCAGACTCAGAATGTAATTTGTTTCTACATTATCGTCAATGAAGATTTCAAAGACATCTGCTTTCCTAGTGGCAGTTGGATCTAATTCTAACAGTTCTCATTTGTAACAAAGTGCCAACAGGAAAGATCAGGGTCTTTGTTGTCTACCTCAAGATATACCTTGGCCAGAGCAGCTGAGGACAGAATGCGCACAATGAGTCTTGAGCTCATATACATCTCTCTGTCCCTGTATATATGGATGAATTTCTGGGATACTTACTTACAGGAGTCAACAGAAAGAGAAGAAACCACAGTGATATTCACAGCAAAGTGAACAGTTCAAAAAAATTCACATTGAAAAGGAAGTGGAAATCAAGCAAATGTATTCTGCAACTCAATCTGTTTCCCAACCTGCATATGCCTGTATTTAATGGGATGAAAAAAGAGAGAAAATCTAATTGACATTGATCCCAATGGTTGGGTATACATGTGCTTAGACAACTTTGTCTCACCCTGTGTAGCTTTCCAATCCGGGATCCTCTTATTCTTGTGCAGGGTATCTTTTAGTTAAGCATTACAGGATTTGATATTTTACTTAATGAAAGATAGATTAAGAATATTTTCCCAGGGATTAGAGAAACCACTAGCACTATGTAGGAATATGTGATACTGTGTATTTAAGTATCTGAAGAATAGCTACTCATATTAAAAGAAAAAATATATACTACACAAATTAAGAATATTCACTTATATTTTGGTCTAACTTGAGGTTCACAAATTGAATGCACCTGGTATTGCAAGAAAGAAGGAGAAGAACCAGTTGAATGTATGTCCTCTCTTCCATAACTGGTCATAATCCATGTGATTTTCTGGGAATTGTCAGTTCACAAGGGAGCTTAATCAGGGCATCCATGACTTCTGACTGTAGAGGAACAATTATCCCTACAATAAAAGGTGCTACATGGTTGTAATTTGTCATTTCAGAACCCCTGATGTGCTGGGTAATGTCTATAATGCTGTACTTCATAGTACAACATATTGAATGCTGATGGCTCTCATAGATTGCAATGCACAAGAGTGCTTGCCTACGTAAGTAGTATGGATTTGCACAGACTTCCTCCTCTTATAATGTAATCCATTCACAAATGTATGTGCTCCGTAATATTATAAATAAATAAATATTAGCTCATTTTCCTATGTAGAACTAATATGACGATCATAATACTTGCTGATCTGGAACAATGTTTGTTCAGGTGCTTTACTTGAATAAATTGACACATTGATTTATAGCACTGCTTTATTTCCCTCTCATGTGTATTATTTTTTCCATTCTCCTCTGATTGGGCCCACCTTTCAAAATTAAATCAAGATAAGGGAATCTATCCAAACAGGCCACTAAGGAAATTGTAGTCATCAAAATCCACCAATCCAAAAAAAAAAAAAAATACTAGGGCAGTATTCTATCAGATCTTTAACGAACAGTTAATACCAACACTTTGCAACCTACTCAACAAAATTGAAACAGCAGGAACTCTACCTAATTCATTCTATGAAGCCACAGAATGTACCTCAATTAACAGAGTCACATATTGTGATGGTGAAGGAATTCAATAAAAAGTTAGTTAATATTTTGATCAACTTACAGGAATTATATTTACATGTCAATGTATTCTGACATAAATATTTCTCACATTCTAAGAGACTGGAATTTCTGCTGGAAGAATGAGTTAACAACACGTCTGAGGTCACTTATTACTTAGGAATATAAATGAGTGTTTTGTCTGCCCAGGTGTTGGTGATTTGGATTTTATAGATCAAATTCATATTATACACTATTCCCAACAATTTCAAAAAAGTTCTGGTCCCTCAGGATACAGTGATATTTTTTATCATGTATCATCACATCTTTCCCTTGTTATTGTTTTATGGACTATGGAATATGACAATGGAGGTGGTCTCTGGAGAAGAGATTGGCAAGGTATGGTGTACTGTAGGTTTGTTCTAAATCAGCACCACTTTATTCATAGAAATCCTTTTACAATGATGACAAAGCACTATAGGTTTGTGAGGAGGAGGCATTAAGTGGACACCCAAAATAATTATTTCTGAGCAAGTCTAAAGTTTAGTCTTTTCTGTCATCTCAGTCTCAGGGCAGCTTCCTGCTCCTCCAGGGTTTCTGACGCACTCAGGATGTGGTTACAACACTGTGTCTTGCACAATAATGACTGTAGATTCCTCAGATGTCAGGATAATGAGTTCCATGTAGGCTGTGCTGGAGGATGTGTCTACAGTCAGTGAGGCCTTGCCTTTGAACTTCTGATTGTAGTTAATATAACCATTTCCAGGACCAATATATCCAATCTCTTCCAAGCCCTGTCCAGGGATCTGCTTTATCTAGTTTATGTAGTAGCTAGTGAACTTGTAGCCAGAAGCCTTGTAGGACAACCTCACTGAAGCCCGAGGCCTCACCAGCTCAGCTCCAAACTGCTGCAGCTGAATCTGGGAGTAGACATCTGTGGAAAGAAAGGCAGAATGGATGTCATTGTCATTTCAGGCTCTGTCTCCTCTTCAGATTTGGAACTGGTGAGCCCTTTACCTGCAGTTACTGACAAGAGGAAGAGAAAGAACCAGCTCCTTTCCATGGCTAGTGTCAGTGTGTACAGGGACTGTAGAGAGAACACTGATTATATGTTGTTTTCAGGGTGTGGACATCCCTTTAATAACCACTAAAGACTCAGGTAATTTGCATATTCATGAGCAGGAGACTTCTTACATAAGAACCTTGTCCAGCTGGAGAACTAGAGGGAAAGGACTGAAAAGGCACACAGATCAGGAAGCAGGATGTTCAGGTTCAAGTCCTAATTCTCTCTGAGCAATAGTACCCATAAACTTTTCCTGAGCTCTAGGCAGATGTTGTAGATTTAACTTCAGGGACTAAGCTCTCAATAGATTTTTGACCTGAATCTATTGCTCCATTTTGGGACAATGGTAAGACAGTGATTTACATATGGCGCCTTATGATAATGACATTTACGATGATGAAGAAGATGATGATAATATTGAAGGAATATACCAAAATATCTAATTAGTGAGAATTTAGAAGCTTTTTAAAAATATATGCAATTGATATTTGGCTTTCCAGTGAGTTATGTAATTCAAAACACACTAAATGACTAAAAATAAATGTGTTTCAAAAACATTTACATATCAATGCTTATTGAAGCACTATTATGAAATACTATTGCAGCACTATAACTACATTATAGAAATAAAAATTGTGCACCAAAGATTTTATCAATAAGGCATCTTTGTACTACCTATATACACATTCTGCCCATCAGTCATCAAATGTCAAAGACCTTCATCTTGGTGTGGGCCAAGTGTCAATAGGACAAAACAGCCACACACATATTCGGAAAAGATCTTTACTAATCATACATCAGATAGAGGACTAATATCCAAAATTTACAAAGCACTCAAGAAATGAGACTCCAGACAATCAAATACCCCTATTAAAAATGAGGTACAGAGCTCAAGAAAGAATTTTCAACTGATGAATATCTAAAGGCCATAAGCACCTACAGAAATGTTCAACATCTTTAGTCACCATGGAAATGCAAATCAAAACAACTCTGAGATTCCATCTCACACTAGTCATAATGGCTAAGATTAAAAACTCAAATGACAGCAATTGCTTGTGAGGATGTGGAGAAAGATGAACACTCCTCCATTGTTTGTGGGAATGTTAGCTTGTACACTCTTGGAATCTGTCTGGCAGTTTCTCAGAAAATTAATCATAATATTACCTGTGGATCCAGCGATACCACTCCTGGACATATATCCAAAAGATGTTCCATCATATAACAAGGAAATGTGTTCACTATGTTCATAGTAGCCTATTTGTAATTGCCAGAAGCTGGAAAGAACTCAGATGTCCTTCAACAAATGGATACAGAAAATAGGTTACATTTACACAATGAAGTATTACTCAGCTATTAAAAACAATGAATTCATAAAATTCTTAGGCAAATTGATGGAATTAGAAAATATCATCCTGAGTGAAGTAACCCAATCACAAAAGAACACACATGGTATGCATTCATTGATAAGTCAATATTAGCCCAAGATACAATCACCATATGCCAATACTGTTGTGGATGTCCGGAAGTGCATGCTGACAGGAGCCTGATATAGCTGTCTCCTGAGAGGCACTGCCAGAGCCTGACATATACAGAATCTGATGCTCACAGCAATCCAGCAAACTGACCACAGAGTCCCCAGTGGAGGAGTTAGAGAGAAGACTAAAGTAGTTGAAGGGGCTAGTGGCCCCATGGGGAGAGTGACGATACCAACCAACCAGAGCTCCCTGGGTCTAAACAGCTAGCCTGGGAACACACAAGAAGGGACCCATGTCTCTAGCTGTATTTGTAGAGGAGTATGGACTTGTAGGGCATTAGTGGGAGAGGAGGGTCTTCGTTCCTTGAAGGCTGGATTCCCCAGTGAGCTGAAAATCGAGGGAGGGGAGGTGGGAATGGGTTGGTGGTTGGGGAAACACCCTCATAGAAATAGGAGGAGGAAGGATGGGTTAAGGGGTTTTTGTGGCTGGGGAATGTGTAAAGGGGATAACATCTGAAATGTAGATAAATAAAGTACCCAATAATAAAAAAAAGAAAAAGGAAAACAAACAAACAAACAAACAAATAATGGAACAGGCTATGGCAGTCGATCATTTGAGACTCTTTAGCAGCAGTTTAACATTACCCATATTATGGATATTCCTTATAATTGTCAAGGCCAAGAGACTGTGGAATGGGCCCATAGTACTTTAAAACAATATCTTCAAAAATAAAAAGGGTGGGGGATATATCCCTGTATGCCATAAATTTATTTAATTTGTAATCATTATATTTTTCATTTTAATTTTAAAAAAATGGATGCCAAAGAACTTTCTGCTGAGTGTCTATGGCACTCTACAACTAGGTATACTTATACATAGATGAAAGGGAAGGATCCATTTGTGGGTATAAAGCATGATTCCGATCAGGTGTTAAATATGGGGAAGAAGGCATGTTTATGTTTTTTTCTGCAGGATGCTGAAGGAGCATAGTGGCTGCCAGAGCAATGGGTGAGACATGCTGATGCCAGGACAAAATGATGATGACCTGTGAGCTTGTTGAGTGCCATGACAATGGTGACTGAGAAGCAGTATTGGACATAAGTTCCCGACCCACCATTATTTACCTGATGGGACAAGGTGCTTTG
>NW_021626470.1:25850-48861 GCF_004785775.1 Grammomys surdaster
TATTGAAGACACTTTAGTTTTAGAGTTTGATATAATGCTTCACCATCAATATTTATATAGGTGTAGGAAGATTCACTAGATCTCCTGTTGCCTATCATATACATCCAAACAATCTTGAACAATCTCACTTAAGTATCTGTGACTTAGGGGAATAAATTGTCTGTGTTTGGTACCAGTATGAGAATTGTATCTCCAGAGAACAAGCTCCCAGCTTGATTTGTCCTTATCTGCCATGAAGCGATGTATTCTGGCTGATAAAAGGAAGAATAGAAGTCAATGCAGCAATATGAAGCAGTTTCAGACTTTTCTGACCTATACATGGAGGAAGAGATAAATTAAGACATGGTTCGGTTAAGAGATCCAGTCTACCAAGTTCAGGAGGCAACATTTGACTTTTTAGGCTCTATGGAGGAGGAGGAAGAAGAGGAGGACAAAGAGAAGGATAAAGAGGAGGAGGAGTAGGGCAAGGTGAAAAAGGAGAGGAAAGAGGAGGAGATGAGGGAGAGAGGAAGAGGACTTCCTTCCAGTGTCTGTGTGTCTTCTCCTAGAAAGGATTTCCATTACTTCAATGTTACAATTGCTACCATCACCCATAGGTAGTACTGGCCTTTGGTTAGAGCTTTAATTCTAAGAGTATTGCACCACTGTGCATCAGCCAGGCTCTGATTCTATTCCCACAAAACAGGCATCAAATTGACCCCCAATTCTAGAAACAAATCTTGAACATTTACTTTTGTCCAGTGATCCAGTTTCATACACATGCTCTTAAGTTCACTCTCCAACATGTAGCAAGTCATTCTGCATACTTTCTGCATTATTATATGCCCTAATATCTGCTATTAGCCAGGTTATTTGGCTCTCAAAAACTGTTTACTTTCCATTACATTTTATTCAATAATGGTAGCATCTGCATTTTTTATTAACTATATTGATCTTAGTAATTCTATCAGATTTTTATGGTTTATTCTCTCATATGATCCAGACAAGTTTTCCCAATTTCTTCTCCTCCCAGGCCTTTCTCTCCCTACACTCAAATCCAGCGCTCCTCTATTTCAATTCATAAAATAGCAACCCTCCTATTAATGTTGATGAAATGTGGCATATCAAATTGCAATAAGACTAAGCAGCTCTCCTCAAATTAAATCTGGACCAAAGCAACCTAGTAAGTGGAAAGGGCTCCCAAAAGCATGGAAAAAGTGTCAGAGACAGTCCCAGAAGCCACTCTAACAGGTCACAGTAAACAACCCTAACATATATGCACATATCAGACATATGCAGCCTCTTGAAATGTTTCTTCAATTTTGTGACCCGTATGAGCCTAGGTTAATTGATACTGAAGGTTGCCTATGGAATTCTTGACCCATTATGGTCTTGTAATCTTTTTTTCACATCTTTCTGCCAGATTTCCTGACCTCTACCTAATGTGCAACTGTCAATTTTTACATTTCCATAAGCAGAAAATCACAAGAAAACATTTTAAATTTGTTCTTGTTTGTAGTGGTTTTCATTGTCTGTATGGCAGATCTCTATGGTTACCTCTTGGGTTTTTGGATTATCCAACCACTGGTTCCTGGCTTTCCAGGCAGTGTCAGGGGTAGAGCCCTTCTCATGTCAGAGATCTCCAGCTGGAGCAGTCATAAGTTGGTGACATCCATGATCTCTGATCCAGCTTTACCCCAGGATATCTCTCAGGCAGGACAAAGTGTAGGCCAAAGGTTTTGTGGCTGGGTTGGTATCCCAGACCCTCCACTGGAAGACTTGCCTTGTAACAGTAGATAGCCATGTCAGGCTTCATATCTCCCATTACCAGGAGTATTATTTAGGGTCACCCCTAGGAGTGTCCACTGCACTGTTTCTACCTTGACCCAGAAAATGCCACTCAATTCCGGATGTCTCTACCAGGAATTTCTACTTCCAATTTCCAAATCACCTAATCCCTCCTGTTCCCATCTATACCAGTGTTATCTATTCTATTACACTTTGAAAGGAGATTCATGAGTGCCTTCTTGAGTCATCATTGTTACTTATGCTATCTGGATCCGTAGATTAGAGCATAGTTATCCTTTACTTTACATAAAATAGCCACTCACAATTGAGTACATGTTTGTCTTTCTGGGTCTGCATTACTTCGTTCAGTTTGAATTTTTTCTTATTTAATCCATTTGCCCGAAAATGTTCTGATGATTGCTTGCTGCTATTGTTGATGGTGGTCATGGTTATTTTGTTTGTGGTGGTGTTATATTAATGGTTGAGTAATATTTCTTTGGATAATTGTACAACCTTTCTTTTATGCATTCTCTGTTCTTTAATTTAGGGACATCTAACTTATTTCCAGTTCCCAGTACAAATAAAGCACCTATGAACATAGTTGAGAAATTATCTTTGTGGTAGGATCCAATGTTCTTTGTTGTTTATGCCCAGGAGTTGTAGAGCTGTGTGTAGAGGTAGATCTACTCACAATTTTCTGTGAAACCACCATATTGATTTGCACAGTGACTTCACAAGTTTGCACTTCTACCAACAATAGAGGAGTGTTCTTGTTCCACATTATCATCAGCATATTTTTTAATTTATTCATTTTGTCTGGTATGTATGGACTTTCATAGTCATTTGATTTTTCATTTCCCTGTGAGGTAAGGATTTTGAACATTTCTTTAGCACTTCTCTGTCATTTGTGATTCCTGTGTTGGGAATTCCAATTAGCTCTATATTACATTTTTAAATTAGATTATTTGGTTTGTTGATGCCTAGTTTCTTGAGTTCTTTTTGTATTTTGGATATTGGACCTCTGTGAGATGTGTAATTGTTTTGCTTGTTTGTTTGTTTGTTTTTTATTTCTTATTTCTTTTTTTCATAATTTATTTTTTTTTCAAATCGTAATTCATTCACACAGGGGTTAAAAATACAGAAAGGCAGGATGTGGGGAAGGGGATGACACTGGACTGTGGGTGTTTAGGGGGAATACAGATATCTTTCAGAACCAAGTATCTGCTGGGTGAAGGTTCAGGGGACAGAGATGTGGAATTGTTAAAAATAAACTTTTCCAGTTCTGTAGGCTTCCATTTTGTCCTATTGTCAGTGTCCTTTGCCTTACAGAACCTTCTCAAGCACATGAGGTCACATTTATTGTTATTAGCGCCTGTGCTATTGGTGGTCTGTTCAGGAAGTTGTCTCTAATGCCAGTAAGGTCTAGGCTATTCTGCATTTTCTCATCTATTAGTCTCAATATATCTGACTTCTTTTAAGGTTTAATCTAGAGTTTTTGTGCACGGTAAAGATACAGATCTATTTGCATTCTTTGACATACAAAACCCAGTTACACCAGTGTCATCTGTTGAAGCTGGTTTCTCTCTTTCATTGTGTATTTTGAGTTCTTTATCAAAAATTAGATTTCCATAGGTTTGTGGATTAATGTTTAGATCTTCCATTCTATTGCAATGATCAACCTGTCTGTTTTTATGCCAGTACCATGCTGTTTTGCTACTATCATACTGTAGAACAGTTTGTCCCTGTGGTGGTCGTGACTCTGGATATTTTTTTATTGTACAAGGTTGTTTTAGCTGTTTTCTATTTCTTTTTCTATTTGAAATTGAGTGTTATTCTTTCAAGATGTATAAAACAAGTTTCAGATATTTTGTGGAGATTGTATTGTATCTGTAGACTGCTTTTGGAAGGATGAACATTTTTATTATATTAACCCTATGAATTCATAAGGAAGAGACATCCTTAAATATTCCAGTATTTTCTTTTTCTTTATTCTAAGATAAGATTTGTTATAAAAGTCTTTGACTTCTTTGGTTAGAGCTACCTCAGGTTCTAATACTCCTACTCTGGAATTCATTATACTATATGATAAACTAGTTTCATGGTGACTGGGAAGGTCTTGTGTCATTTCTGTTTCTGTAGCATTCTCAGGAGGGTGGCATAGGTTTTAGGAACTAACTGCAATGATCTCCTTCTGATCTTGTGTCATCCAAGGCAAGAATTAACTGACATAGGAGATAGGAGTTTCCTAGCTCCTGTATGAGGTTAGCTGAGAAGAATAAACACTGAAGAGAGCCAAAAAAAAATACTCTCTGCACCTGTTGCTTGGATTCTTTACAACTAAATTATTTAGAACGTAATATGGAAAATTTTTTAAAAATGGAAAATTCATTAGTAAAAATACTGACACACCCATGCACACACACACAACAGCTAAAACCCAAACATTTTACTACATATTTCTCTGAACCTTAGCATTATGCATTTTATATATGCCTTAATCTTAAGTCCTTTAATGCATTGCCTCTGAAAACTCTTTAAACAATTTAGTCAGAGGCAGGAGTCATAAAAAATGTGCACTTGGACATATGTGATACTTATACAATAAAGAAGATATCAGTGGAGGCAGAGAGAGGCGGATTTCTGAGTTTGAGACCAGCCTGGTCTACAGAGTGAGTTCCAGGACAACCAGGGCTACCACAGAGAAACCCTGTCTCAAAAAACCAAAAAAAAAAAAAAATCAGAATTCTTCATTTACTCTATTTCTTAAAATTTCTTTTCTAATTTTATTGTAAAAAATTCTTTAATATATTCTTATTATTGCTTTGTATTTTTCAACTTCCTGATCATCTGCCAGCTCAGTTCTTTCTTCACCTAGTCAGAAAAAAGAACAGAACCTAAAAATAATTTTTTTAAAAAGAAAAAATATAAGATAAGAGAAAAAGAAACCTGAAATTAGACAAAATAAACCATCAGAAGAAAAAGCAGCAAAATACAAGAACAAGAAACATGATAGATGTAGAGTCAAAAGTGTTTACAAATATTTTATCAGACAAAGATGGGCACCAGGTATACAACGAACTGTGAAAACTAATGTTCTTTCAGAGTAGGTCCATGTTCTCTAAAGGCTTATGACTGTAGGACTGATTACTGAGACTGGGACATTTGTAAGACCAGATATTGTCATATAACCTCAGAATCTACCTCAGTTAGCACATACATAGAATGAGTTGATGAATGAGTTTTGTGAAACATGATTTAATATTACTTTGTCAATATTATAGGGATTACACTTATGTGGTTTTGTGTTAGGAGCCGTTATGCCTACTTTTGGGAAAGCCTGCCTGTCAGGCAGAGTCAAGACAGAGAGATGAATATTCACTTAATCTTAAAGGAAAAACAGGGAGAGTCTGCACTCAGAGTAGTTGGTAAGAACCCTTCCCCACAATCTGTTGTCCCAGAGATGTAGCTGGGAGCTTAGCCCACTAGGGACCCAGCACCTACCAAAATCTTCCCTTCCTGAATGCCTCTCCTTTTCTGTCCCCTCTGCCTGGTTCTTTCAGCTGGGGCTGACTCCTAGTTGATCTACTCCTGTGAAGACACCATATCCTGACCCATTGGAATGAGTTCCTTCCAGTCTGAGCTGGTGCCCTGAGCAGACTTTGGTGCTAGCTGTACAATCCCACAACACACAGAGGAAGCTGGACCACAGGAGCCCTAACATGTCTAGGATTATACAGAAAGCAGGACTCCCAGGAGCTCTAACACACTCTGAATCACAGAATTCCAGGACCCAAAAGGCAGGCTGACTCCCAGGAACTCTTACACCAGGATCACAGGATCACAGGATCACAGGATCACAGGATCACAGGATCACAGAGACAACTGGACTCTGAGGAGTCCTCACAAAACCAAGATAACAGGAGAATTAGGCTCCATTCAGAGACAGTAAGTGCAGGTAGTGAGAGAGATAGCCAGATGGCAAAAGGCAAGCCCAAGAACATAAGCAACAGAAACCAGGGTGAATTGGCATCATCAGAACCCAGTTCTCCCACCATAGCAAGTCCTGGATATCCCATGTCACTGGAAAAGCAAGATTCTGTATAAAATCATTTCTCATGATGATGATAGAGGAATTTAAACAGGACATAAATAACCACCTCAAAGAAATACAGAACACAGGTAAACAGGTAGAAGCCCTTAGAGAAAACACAAAAAATCCCTTAAATAATTACAGAAAACACAAGCAAACAGGTGAGAGAGTTTAACAAAACCATCCAGGATCTAAAAATGGAAGTAGAAACAATAAAGGAATCCCAAAGGGAGACTACCCTGGAGATAGAAAACCTAAGAAAGTGATTACTGGTCATAGATCAACAACAAAATACAAGAGATAGAAGAGAGAATATCAGGTGCAGAAGATGCCATAGAAGACATTGAAAAAAATGGTCAAAGAAAATGCAAAATGCAAAAAGTCCTTACCCTAAAACATCCAGAAACTCCAAGAAACAATGATAAGACCAAACATAAGGATAATACATATAGAAGAAAGTGAGATTCCCAACTTAAAGGGCCAGTAAATATCTTCAACAGAATTATAGAAGAAAACTTTCCTAACCTAAAGAAAGAGATACCCATCAATGTACAAGAAGCCTTCAGAATTCCAAATAGAACTGGACCAGAATAGAAATCCCTACCACCATATAATAATTGAAACACCAAATGCACAAAACAAAGAATGAATATTAAAAGTGTAAAGGAAAAAGGTCAAGTAACATATAATGGCAGATCTATAAGAATTACACCAGACTTCTCAACAGAGACTATAAAAGACATAAGATCTTGGACAGATGTCATACAGATCCTAAGAGAACACAAATGCCAGCCCAGGCTACTATACCCTGCAAAACTCTCAATTGCCACAGATGAAGAAACCAAGATATTCCATGACAAAACCAAATTTACACAATATATCTCAACAAAACCAGCCCTACAAAGGATAATAGATGGAAAGCTCCAAGACATGAAGGGAAACTACACACTAGGAAAAAAAAAAAGAAAGTAATCTTCTTCCAATAAACACAAAAAAGGTAACCAGACAAACATAATTCTGCCTATAATAACAAAACTAAAAGGAAGCAACAGTCACTTTTTCTTAATATCTCTTAACATCAATGGATTCAATTCCCCAATAAAAAGACATAAACTAACAGACTGGATGTTTAAACAGGACCCAGCATTTTTCTGCATACAAGAAACACACCATAGTGACAAAGACAGACACTACCTCAGAGTAAAAGGCTAGAAAACAATTTTCCAAACAAATGGTCCCAAGAAACAAGCTGAAGTAGCCATTCTATTGTCGAATAAAATCGACTTTCATCCAAAAGCTGTGAAAAAGATAAGGAAGAACATTTCATATTCATCAAAGGAAAATCTACAAAGAGAAAATCTTAATCCTGAATATTTATGCTTCAAATGCAAGGGCACACACATTCATTAAAAGAAAAAAAAAACTTTACTAAAGATCAAAGCAAACATTGGACCTCACACAATAATACTGGGAGACATCAACACCCCACTGTCAGCAATGGACAGATCATGGCAATAGAAATTAAATAGAGACACAGTGAAACTAAGAGAAGTTATGAAACATTTGGATTTAACAGATATCTATAGAATATTTCATACTAAAACAAAATAATATACCTTCTTCTCAGCACTTCATGGTACCGTCTATAAAATAGGCCATATAATTGGTCACAAAAGAGGCCTCAACAGATACAAGAAGATTGAAATGATCCCATGCATCCTACCAGATCACCAAGGACTAAGTCTGGTATAAAATAACAACAAAAACAATGGAAAACCCACAAACACGTGGAAACTGAACAATGCTCAACTCAATGATAAATTGGTCAAGGAAAAAATAAATAAATTAAAGACATTTTAGAATGTAATGAAATGAAGACACAACATACCAAAACTTGTGAGAGACAATTTAAGCAGTGTTAAGAGTAATATTCATAGCTCTAAGTGTCTACAAAAAGCAACTGGAGAGAGCTTATACTAGCAGTTTGACAGCACAACTTAAAGCTTTAGAACAAAAAGAAGAAAATACTCCCAAGAGGAGTAGACTGCAGGAAATAATCAAACTCAGGGCTGAAATCAACCAAATAGAAAGAAAATGAACTATACAAAGAATCAACAAAACCAGGAGTTGGTTCTTTGAAAAAAATCAACAAGATATATAGACCCTTATTCAGACTAACAAGAGGGCACAGAGACCATATCCACACTTGTAAAATCAGAACTGAATAGGGAGACAAAACAACAGAAACCAAAGAAATTCAAAAAAATCAACTGACCCTACTACAAAAGCCTGTACTCAACAAAACTGGAAAATCTCTATGAAATGGACAATTTTCTAGACAGATACCAGGTACCAAAGTTAAATCAGGAGCAGATAAACCATCTAAACAATCCAATAGCACTTAAAGTAATAGCAGTAGTCATTAAAAGTCCCTCTACCAAAAAAGTCCAGATGCAAATGGTTTTAGTGCAGAATTCTATCAAACATTCAAAGGAGACCTAATACCTATTCCCTTCAAACTATTCCACAAAATAAAAACAGAAAGAATACTACATAATTTGTTTTATGAAGCCACAATTATGCTCTTATCTAAACCACACAAAAACCCAACAAAGAAATAGAAATTCAGACCACTCACTCTTATGAATATTGATACAAAAATACTTCATAAAATTCAAACAAAACAAATCTAAGAACCTAAAATAAGAACCTAACAAATCTAAAATACCCACTCAATTCTTCATAGAGTCAGAAAGAGAAATCTGCAAATTCAAATGGAATGACAAAAACCCAGGATAGCGAAAATTATTCTCAACAATAAAAGAACTTCTGAGGGAATCATGATTTCTGACCTCTGTACTACAGAGCAATAGTGATAAAAACTTCACAGTATTGGTCCAGAGACAAGCAAGAAAATCAATGACATAGAACTGAAGAACCAGAAATGAAGTCATCTACCTATGGTCACTTGATCTTTGATGACAGAGCTAAAACCATCCAGTGGATAATGACAGCATTTTCAACAAATGTTGCTGGCTCAACTGGAGGTCAGAATGTAGAAGAATGAAAATTGATCCATTCTTATCTCCTTGTACAAAGCTCAAGTCCAAGTGGATTAAGGACATTTGCATAAATGGTATCTTGGTGAAGAATGTGGCTAATTTCTGTCATTGTCTCAAGAGTCTGCCTGAGTCTAAAGTGAAGAGACTCATTAACTGCACTTCCAAAGGAAGTCTCAAAAAACACCCATCATAGACTTTTTTCTCGGGTTAAATCTCATGAAGAGCATTTTAAATAAGAATAGCAAGCTGAGAAATGGAAAATATAAAATGTATGATTGGAGAATTAAAGGCACACCAAGAAGTGAAATGAGGCTGAATCCTGTGTTCAAGTGTATTAAATTGAATTAAGGGAGTAGTGATCTTGGGACAAGACACACCCAGCTAAGTTTAGGTACTACAAACCTTTAATCCCAGGAGGCAAATACAAGCAGATATCTGAGTTCAAGGACATCCTAGAGCACATTCTAGGTGAACAAAAACTTAATTCCAGGCTTAGTAGGAGACCTTTAATCCCAGTGCTTAGAAGGCAGGCATCCAGATCTCTGAGTTCAAAGTCAATCTACAGAGCAAGTTCCAGAACAGTCAAGCTTTGGCAATGAAGAAGTTGGAAAACAGAAACTTGTGATTATATAATAGAACAAGTGGGCCATGTTTCAGCCCTAGCAAGCAGCAGAACTCAGCAGCTTCAGCCATGTGGCTCTGGCTTTTGAGTCCAGAATAGAAAAAATTACTGGGAAAATTGATGCTGGTTAGCTGGAGCTAAAAAATTAGTGGTGATTACAAAGAGACCAGCATCGCTGAGATGAAATATTCTGGAAAGTGTTTTCTGAGAGCACAAAAAAAGCTGTGTTTCAGAGATAGCCAAGATTGTAACTTACTACAGCTGTACTTGGCAATGTGTAAGAGACACCCAGGTGGTGCTGGTTTTGAAGGAATGAAGGGGACACGAAGAATAGCTGGGGCTTGCCATAGTGAGAGCCCCCAGAAGGTTATTGGTGAAGGTTCAGCTTCAGGTGTAGTTGATGAAGTTGTAGTTGATGGCCCAGGACTTTGCAGGTCATGCAAAGGATTTGAGGCTTGTCACCATGGAGAGAGCTTATGAGAAGCTGTTGGTGAGGCCTAGTTGCAACAGAAATCCCCCTTGTACTGGAGATGCCATTGCAATGGGATGATCACCAAGAACAGCATTAGCAGTGGATTGGATCCACATGACCTTAGTACTATAGATTGCAGAGATGGAGAAGTGACACCAGTCCTTAGGAGGAGGAGTCCAGAAGATCATGTGTGGGTCCCAGACATTGAAAGAACAAGCTGTAACATTGAAGTTGCCTTGGAGACCCCAAAATATTTGAGATTCCAAAGCCATGAGAAATCTGCTGAGGAAAGCTAGTTAACAAGTAGAAGCAGCCTAGGAGAAAAAAATTTCTTGCATTCAACAAAGATGAAAATGGACTGAAAGGTCTGAATACTGCTTTGACATCAGCCATGGAGATGCAATGTTTGGAGTTTTCCAACCTGGTTTCGTGACTTGCTTTGGGAATTACAGATAGATGACTGAAAGAATCTTGGAAGAGACTTTGAACATTGGACTTTTAACATTGTTGAGACTTCTATAAACTATGGGGACTTTGGAAGATGGACTACATGTATTTTGCATTATGCTATGTTTAGGTATGGCCCTCAAATGTTTCAACAAGCCTATGGGGGCCAGGGAGTCAAATGTGATGGTTTGTGTATGCTCAACACAGAGAATTGCAGTATTAGAAGGTGTGCCACTGTTGGAGAAGGTATGTCACTCTGGGTGTGGGCTATAAGACTCACTGTTCCAAAGAATGTTCTAGTCTTTCTCACAATCCAGAGATAATCCAGGTGTGGGCTATAAGACTCACTGTTCCAAAGAATGTTCTAGTCTTTCTCACAATCCAGAGATAATTTTTCATGCATAATCACAGTTTCTCTTTTTTGTTGTTTTAATAAAGAAGAAATTCATCAATGCAGGCAGTTACTGATGACAACATTGACAAGATATGGGGTACACTAGGATTATCCTAAATCAACATCATATAATTCATAGATGTCCTTTTGCAAGTTGACCAAAGCACAATAGGTCTCTAAGGGGCACACACAAAAATGGACATTCCAAATGACTGCAACTGAGCAATTCTTCAAACTAATCTTCTCTGAGTCTTCTCTATCCTAGGGCAGCTTGATGCTCCTCCTCCAAGGTTTCTGATATGCTCAGGATGTGGTTGTCACACTGTGTCTTGCACAGAAATAGACCGCAGAATCTTCAGATGTCAGGCTTCTGAGCTCCATGTAGGCAGTGTTGGAGGATTTGTCTACAGTCAATGTGGCCTTGCTCTTGAACTTTTCATTATAGTTAGTACCACCACTGTAAGGATTAATCCATCCAATCTACTCAAGGCTCTTTCCATTACTCTGTTTGACCCAGTGCATAAAGTAGTCAGTGAATGTGTACCCAGAAGCCTTACAAGACAGCCTCATTGAAGCCCCAGGTTTTACCAGCTCAGCTCCAGATTGCTGCAGCTGAACCTCAGAGTAGACACCTGTGGAGAGAAAGGCAGAATGGATGTCATGGTCACCTCAGTCCCTCTCTTCTCTTCAGGTTTGGAACTGATGAGCCCCTTACCTGCAGTTACTGAAAGGAGGAAGAGAAAGACCCAGCTCCATCCCATGGTTAGAATCAGCGTGTCAAGGGACTGGGTAGAGGACACTGATCACCGGTTGTTTTCAGGGTGTGGACATCCCTGTATTTACTGTCATAGACTGAAGTAATTTGCATATTCATGAGCAGGGTATTTGTTAGATAAGTACCTAGTCCAGCTGGAGATATCTGGAGGGGAAGGATTGAAAAGTAACATGGTTCAGGCAGCAGAATGCTCAGATCCAAGTCCTAATCCTCTCTGAGGAAATGTATCCCATACATTTTTTGTGAATCCTAGACTGATGCTGTTGATGTAACTACAGAAAAAAATCTCTCAATAGATTTTTGGACTGAGTCTGTCGCTCTACTCAGGGATGTATTAACACATTGATTTACAGATGGTGGAGTGTGATGATGGTTATGACAATGATGATAATAGAAATTTTTAAAAACAGATAATAATTTTTTTGTTTTAGAGACTTCTTTTGAATGTATACAATTAATATTTGCCTTTCCACCTGGGTATATACTTCTTCAAACCTCCTAAAATGACTAAAAGTAAATGTGCTTCAAAAATATTTACCTGTCAATAATTATTACAGGAGGATCATCAATAACTAAATTATAGTACTAGCTATAGATGTGTTAAGAAATGATTTTATCACTAAGGCATGAATATATACATATATATGTATATTTGTATATATGTGTTTGTGTATACATATATATGTATATGCACATTTATATATGTATCTATATAAAATACATATGCATTAATATGTGTATATATATATAAAACAACAGTAAGTTTTCATGAGACATAAATAAGAAATTTACATTACATTTGGAAAAATAGATGTAATTAAAAATAACTGTATTAATTAAGACAATCCCAAAATCACAGACATTAAATGAGACTCTCATTAGCGGGTCTTATATGTTTCATAGTTGTAAACACTTATTTATGCAAATTCATGATATTCCATCAGTGAAATTCTCTAGTAGAATAAAGAGGAAATAGGAACAGGAGGTTCCAGTAGAAATAAAAGTTCCAGTGAACAAAATAAAAGTATGAAAAATCTGTACATACATAAATTTGTTTCTATTTTCATAAGGATTTTTATTCTTGGAAATTTTCAATCACATATGAAATATACTATGATCTATAATCACTCTCAGGATATTTGCCACAATCTACCACTATTAAGACCCTGTGGTTCCCATTGGGAACTTGAAAAAGTCTATTTCCCAAAATCCTATATCTTCTGTTTTATTAGCTAATGACACAGTGAGTTTAATAAGTGCTACCTATGTACATTGATAGGATTATCACTAATAAAGAGTGAATCTTCAGAAATATTCCCCCAAAAAGTGAATATATTTTGCTTATCAGTCATCAAGTGCCAAAAGACATTCAGCTTTGTATGGGGCCTAAAGTATTCCTCCCCATAAATGATGTAATGTTTTTTTTAATATGTTATATTATTTTGTGGTGAGGAGAGGGTACATATGCACCAAAGTGGATATATTAACCTCAGAGGACTGCATACATAATTCAATTCGGAGAGATTTACCTGAAATTGCTAAGATTGTGGGTAGACATCTTTACCTGCCCAGCCACTTAGAGGTCTTTAATATGGTTATTTTCACTGGATTAAGTTGTGTATTTTATGCTTAGATTTGTGTATCTATAGCTACTGAGAGTTCATATGTGCAGTAAAAACAGATAATTCTCTTGCGATAGAATTTGATATTTTTGACCCCATTTTCTGTATCTGTTTCCCAGTTTTATGATGGTCCTTGATTTTTGTGTGAGAGGTTGGTATCATTATTAGTCTGTGGCTGAGTACTCTGTAAATCATTCTCAGCACTCTGACCACTCATGAATGTCTACATCAGTCTTTACACGCAGAACATATGAGCCTCTGTGATCAAGGCTCAGACAATATATGGGATATAAGCATAAATATTTATAAGGCAGTTTGACAAAATGACCCTAGGATGTATCATCTCTAAACATGGACTTTAACCACACCTACCTGGACAAAGCCTTTCCTATGAAAATTCAGCAAAAATGATAAATAAAATTAGGTTGTGTCCCAGCAATAACCTTTGCAAACATGTACTCAAATGACTCTATGCCTTTTATAGGGACACTTGCACACCCATTGTTTATTCACAGCATGATGTTCATGCTCAGCTCACAGCATATAAAGGAATGAATAACCCCAGGATTCTAACAACGCATAAATAAAACATGACAAAGTGAAATATACTTAAAATTGAATAGTACTCAGGAGTAAAACGTGAATTACATAATCTATAAGTGTCTGCATAGAACTGGCAAAGATATACTGAATAGATCGCCCATGTCCATAAAGCAAGTGATTCATGTTCTCACTCATATGTGTTCCAAAATCTGAATATTTTGTTTGGTATATTCAATTGTAGAACCAGAGATACTAGAATTTGGACAATAGTATATGAGGAATTTATGAACATGATTTAATAAAATAGAGGGAAAAAAGAGTGAGAAAGTATTTTACGATTGAGAACATTATAAGAGCCAGAGATGTTGGATGACTCCAAGGAATGAGTGTCTTCCAGATACAATAGGACTGATGCAAATATGAACTCAGAGATGGTGGCCACAGGCACAGAGCCTGAACCAAGTCTACCCACATAATATCCAAGTTGGGAGACTGAAATGGACATGGGCAACCACTACTAACCAAGAAGTTCTGCAACTGTCACTCACATGCAGAGGAAAATTAGTTTTCTCCAGTGGAGTTCATAGGGGATGCTAAGCATAATTATTCAGGGAAGACATGCTTAGCAGTTGGTAGCCAACAAGGAGATGAAATCAATGGTATTTTTGCAGACATTTTTTCTAATATCACCTTACTCAAATCTATTTGTCTTATATTTTGCCTATATATCATGGTATCATGGTTATAGAGTTCTGGTCTTACTGGTTTCTGTGTGTGCATGTGTGTGTGTGTGTGGCTGCGTGTGAATGACAGAGTGAGAGAGACAGAAAAAGAGGGGGAAAGAGAGAGAGAGAGAGAGACAGAGAGAGAGAGAGAGAGAGAGTTGTCTTTAGATTGTTGTGTTT
The DNA here is from genome assembly GCF_004785775.1 of Grammomys surdaster. NCBI lineage: Eukaryota > Metazoa > Chordata > Mammalia > Rodentia > Muridae > Grammomys > Grammomys surdaster. The sequence continues at coordinate 40,550 of NW_021626470.1, forward strand.
AATTTTTGTTTGCTTTTAATCTCTTTATAATTTTCTTCCATTTTTGTTTTTTTTTCCAAAAAAAAAGTGTGTAGTTGAGTGATTTGGGAGGTAGGAAGAATCTGTAATAAACTGAGGATGAGTGAATGAGTTATTAGATTACATTGTATGATTTTTCAAAAAAATTATAAAAGCAAATAAAAACAAGTAAACATAAGACTGTAAAGTGTTTAACAATAAATCCTTATGGGGTTTGAGCATATAGACATCACTTGTAAATCACAGCAGGGCAGATCAGTTATTCCAGTTAAGAAAGGAAACCACAGAGGACACAGAGTCCCCTCTAAACCCTCCTCTTCTCTCTATGTGGATTTTTAGCCTCATTCCTCCCCCTGATGGTCATGAGCTCCCATGCATTTAGAGTTATCATGGCTTACACTAAACTTGTACAGTCTAGTTTTAGTAGATAAATATGTCTTCCAGTTGAGGGTGGGGCCACCCAGCCATCTCAAAGTTTTTAGCCCAGAATTGTTCGTGTCCAAAGGAAAGACAGAGGAAAAAATGGAACAGAGACTGAAGGAAAGGTCATCCAGAGACTGTCCCATGTGGGGATCCATCCCATCTGCAGACACCAAACCCTAATACTATTGCTGATGCCAAGAATTGTTTGCAGACAGGAGGCAGATTTAGTTGTCCTCTAAGAGGTTATTCCAGCACCTGACTGATACAGATGAAGACACTCAAGGCCAATGATCGGATAGAGCGAAGAAACACCAATGGATAAGCTAGGTGAAGAACAGAAGGAGCTTAAGGGGATTGTAATACCATAGGAAGAACAATGTGAACTAACCAAATCACTCAGAGCTTACAGGGACAAAACCACCAACCAAAATGTATACATAGAGGGATCCATAGCTCCAGCTACACATGTATGGCCTTACCTAGCATCAGTGGAAGGGAGGCCATTGGTTCTGTGGAGGCTTGATGCCCCAGAGTAGGGGAATGTAAGAGCAATGAAGCAGGTATGGGTGTGTGGGTGGAGGAGCACCCTCACATAGGCAATAAGTCAAATTCATATTATACATTATTCCAGCTATTCCAATGAGAGTTCTAGGTTTATCAGAATCCAGAGATATATTAATCATGCATAATCAGAGTTTTCTATTTCTGTTTTGTTAAAGAAGAAAAATGTCAATACAGATGATCACTGGTGAAGAGATTAACAAGGTTTGGGATACACTGGGATCATCTTTAATCAACATCACATAATTCATAGATATCCTTCTCCAAAGTTGACAAAAAGAATATAGGTCTCTAAAGAATAAACACAAACGTGGATTATAAAATTGATTGTAAATGGTAAAGATTTCAGGCTAATCTTCTCTGAGTAATCTCAGTTCCAGGGCAGCTTGCTGTTCCTCCTGTGTTTCTGACACACTCAGGATGTGGTTGCAATACTGTGTCTTGCACAGTAATATATGGTAAAGTCCTCAGATGTCTGGCTGCTGAGCTCCATGTAGGCTGTGTTGGAGGATTTCTCTGCAGTCAAGGTGGCCTTGCCATTGAACTTAGTTTGATCATTGTTAGGATAAATCCATCACAGATTCTTACATGATTATTATCAGTGCAGGAAGCCAATAAAAGATGAATCAATAGAGCAATAGGCAACTGACCAGAAATTATTGAAAACTGTACTACCAGGTTATACATGAACATTTCAGAAATAAACAAACAAGTTTTGTCTTTCAAACATGTTCTAATTTTATTGGATACAAAGAAATAGAAAAATTTAAGGCCCCCTTTCCAGTTTATTTCCTTTAAATTTCCTTTATTAATTGAAAAAAGTTTTTTAAAAAATACGTGCAGATCACAAATTCCCCTCTCCCAGTGTCTCCTAGATCCCTCACTACCATCCCAACATCACAGACTTTTTTCTCTCATTGTTAAACAAAACACAAACAAATACAATAAAAGCAAGAATCATTGTCTGTTCCTCTATCTATCTATCTATCTATCTATCTATCTATCTATCTATCTATCTATCTATCTCAACAACACACAAATATTCAAAAAAACTACTAAAAGAGAAAGTGCCTAAATAAAGCTATAAGCTTATTTTCTTGCTTGTTCCTTGACTATTGTATCTATTGTATTTCTAGTTCCTCAACCTAGAACTAACCTGAATACTTGCATATAATTAAAATGGTATAAAAGCAAAAAAGAGGAGGGGGATGGGATAAGAGGTTCTACATAAGTGAAATGGGGGAAGGGGATGGCATCTGGAATGTAAATAAATAAAATATCCAATTTAAAAAAACAGTCTACAAATAATTCATTGTGTTGGTTTTATTTGTCCAAACCCAGGATATAGGGCCTATCTTCAAGTGTGATTAATATAGCCAGTGAGCCTCCACTAAAGAAGACTAAATGTTTTGTTTGTTTGTTTCTTTCAAGTGAATAAGAATTGCAGATAGATTCTTGGCTAAGGGTGTGAGTACATGGTCAACTTCCCCTGCTCTGCAAAGTGTCCCACAGGTTTGAATCTATATAAAACCTGAACTTGATCCCACAGTCTATGTAAATTTATATGTGCATCAGACCTATTGTGTCTGAATGAGACTGTTCCTTTGGAGTCATCTATCATCTCTGACTCTTACTATATTTACATTTATTCCTTTGCAATTGTCCCTCAGTCAAGAAAGGATGGTTTGATGGACACAAACCTCAAATATCTCACACTCTCTACAAATTGTTCATTTTTAGTTGTCTCTTGCTTCACATATGCTGCAAGAAAAATCTCTAATGATGGGAGAGTGACAAAATTATTTAAGTGTATATATGGCTATGTATTTAAAAATCATCTTATTAGTATAATGCATTATTAGAACAATAGACTTTGATTTCCACTAAAACTATTGTCTACACAATTTCTGGTTCTTGGCAACCTTAACAATGTCAGCCATGAATTTCTTCTCATAGGCCTTATATTTCATCAAAGAAAGAATTATTAAAACTATAACATTTGTGCTATTGTTGCACCAACATAACCATAGGAAAGTAAGTATTTTAGGTAACAAGGTTTATAGCTGGGAGATTACTATTTTTTACTTCTAATACCATATAAAATACATAGAGTTCCACGAACTCTAGTTAGGAGTGCTTAAGCTTATACTTGGATAAAGGCTTAAATTCTCTATGTTCACTGAAATATAGAGACATTTTCTTTAACAATATGGTGTTACAATCAGTTTTTTGAGAGCATCAATTACCCTTGAGAGTAGCCTGAAAATTTTGAGAGTATTCATGAGACCTTTTTGATTATGACTGAATTTGACAGTGATCATTAAGTAATTCCCATCTTCCACATACACAGATCCATACAGAAGGTGAACATTACAATTATTTTGAATTTTCTGCTGTGAGATTTGTGGTCAAAGCCTGACTGGAACAATAACTTTGAGCCACCTGGTATAAGCACCAAATGTCCTTCAGCTTTTTAAAACCAAACACAGACACACTCATTTCTGAACATTGAAAAGGGGCCTATGTTGTATATCAGGAATAGAATGTTCTTAAAATAAGAGAAATCAGGAAGACACAGAGGCCAGCAGAAAACCTGTGACCATACTCTCTTATGATATAACAGTAAGGAACAGAACTGAGAACCAGCCTGAAATATTATATAGCTGAAAATTGAGGTTGTGTCATTGTGTGTTCCGAGCACAGTAGTATATGGCAGTATCTTCAGTGTCCGAACTGCTGATCTTGAGGGATGCTTGGTTGTTGGAGGTGTCCTTGGAGAGTGAGCCGGCTCTTCGGGGGTGGGTTGTAGTTCTTATTATCATTCCACCAAATGTTTGCCAGCCACTCCACACCTTTCCCTGAAGGCTGGCGAATCCAGCTCACCCCCATTCCAAAAGTACTCAGTGAAAACCCAGAAAAAGAGCAAGTCAGACTGAGGGTCTGGGAGGGCTGCAATATTCCAGGGCCAGACTCTTTCAGAGTAATCTGGGACAGGATTTCTGTGAAGAAAATAGAGCAGATGTTCAGGTTGGAATAGAGTGGAGATGGAAAAGTTCATTCTTTAGGGAGTCTTGATACTCACATGTAGGGACAATCAGCAGCAGGAATAAGGAAGTAAGCCTGTCCATGACTGCACACCAGTCTGTACCCAGGCTCACACTTTGGCTTTTCAACCCAAGATTGGGTGGAACCAGGAGAGATTTGCATTCCCTAATCAGGTGCTCACTCTGAGGGTGTACTTAAGTTTTAGGACTCAAGAAGAACCAGTTTGTGATAGGAATCATAGCAACCCTCAAGGGAGCAAACCTCTCATCTCCTTAAAGTGCATTTCACTAAAGACCAGAGTCCTCAGAATAAAGCAATTCTGATGAATGCTGCATAGAAGAATCAACATTGAGTGTGACCCTTAGTCTAACATAAAGGGTAATCACTCTGTTCACTTATCCAGGGATCATTACCTTTAGTTTTTGCATATAGGACAGACACATGAAGAACTCAAAGCATTGATGTTTTCCTGCCTTTGTGTTGCTCTGTGCCTGATGACAGAGATTGCCTCCTATGTGTGTCCTGTCAGAACATATTTTCTTACACACACACACACACACAAATGTTGTAGACTTGTTGTATAGTATAAGACTATGTGTCATATACAGGGTGACTCTTGCAAAATCTATAATTAAACTAAACAGTGTGATATTTCTTTGACTTTGATTATTTGTCAGTTCCCTGGCTCACAGTTTTCTGATTTCTGTCTACTCAATGGCTGGTGCCTTCATCTTTTTACTGCCCTCATTTGTGACAATTTTAAAAGCAGAGAATTATTGTTTCATTGTTTTTTTTTTCAGTTCTATCAGATGCTGTACATTCTGGAGGACAGTACAGTGGGCAGAAGATGGTGGAAGTTACACACTGTGACTGAGGAATTTTTTCAGTACTTCAGAGATGTCAAAGAACAATGTATTTTCCATGAGTCTGTCAGTAATGATCTGTTAGAACATCGACATAATATGAATTGCCTAAATTTGGACAACTTTCATAGTGAATTTTTGGTATGAACATGATTAAATATATGAAAATAAGCTGGTGTGAACTACTGATTTCATCGAAGAGAGCTGCACCAAATTTCATATTTATGAAAAAAAATCTTTACATTTAAAAACTTTCAAAAGATAAAGATAATAATATATGTATAAACTATAAAATATGATCTTCCCACAAAGTTGTAGCCACATTTTCAAAAGAAAGCAAACCCAGAATGCTAGGTGCCAGCTGAGGAGTTGAACCCTTAGGGTAGGATGAGCAATAAAACCTGCACTAAAGCTTGGATTTTTTTCCCTAGGATTATCAACATTACAAGGACTTTTCATCTATGATTGATTTATATGTCTTGAAATAGGAGAATATTTGAGAATGTACTATATTCTGTCCATGAGATTCAAAAACCTCACAAATGTCCTCATCAAAAACAGGCATGAGGAAGGGTTCACAAGAAGCAAAAAATCATGGAATGATACTGAAACCTAGCTAAGCTTTTGCTTTGAAAGAAGAAAGCAGAGGGTCAGATATAGAAGGACTGCTGGTCCTGAATATGAGAAATGCAGAAAACAGACTCTTCTGAGAGAGAGCATCACATCTTGCCAGGAACATGGATGTTGCATTTCACATGCTTTGTCCATGGAATGCACGAAACTATGATGTTTAATCAAGTCTGTGGTATGAGCTTCAGTGGACATAGATGCATTTCCTGAATTTTCCCCAGTAAATTGAGTACTTCTGGTTTTGAGATTAAAAATCAGGACAAGCATGGAATGTTTGGTAAAAAATTTAAAATTTTATGTGTTTCATAAATTTGTTCTAACAATGTTATATAAATATAGACATTAATCACCCTGCCAAAGAAGTCTTAAAAATTATGAAATATTGTAGAAAATCTTGAGGAGCTCGCTTAATCAAATTTTACTGAATGGCTTTATAGAGTTCAAAATACAACCTCAGACGTGAAGGGAAAAACTCTTCAGTAGAAATAATTGTTAGATAAAAATTGAATCATGAATTCATCCTTCAGAAGTTCTTGAGCACTTGGATTGAAAATGATAGTACTGTTTTGTTTTGTTTTTTGTGGAAATCATGTTATATGTTTACTATGGTAGGAATGAGATTGAAGATATGCACAGAGTATAGTGTCAACAAAACATATGTTTACATGATGTGTGAAGTCTGTTAACAGAGGTAAGATCTAATCTCATGAGATAAAATATAATTCAGCCATTAATATTAGACTTGGAAAAGGAAGGAATGAAAGTGAATCCCTAACAAGTAATAATCATTAATCTCCGGAATCCCCACAGTAACCTGAAATTCTAAGTACATCATTAGAGCTGATTCTTTTTTATATTTTATTAATCATTCCATTCATTTACATCTAAATGATATCCCACTTTCCAATTACCCCTCCACCAAATCCCCATCCCACATTCACCTGCTTCTCCCTCCACACTGCCTCTATGAGTATGCTCACCCACCCACCCACCCTCTCCAGGCCCACTGCTCCAGCATCCCACTATGCTAGGCCAACAAGCCTCCACAGGCCTAAGGGCCTCCCCTCCAATTGATGTAATACAAGACCATCCTCTGCTACATAGGTATCTGGAGCCATGGATCCCTCCCTGTACACTCCTTGGCTGGTGTTCTAGTCCCTGGGAGCACTGGGTTGTCCAGCCAGCTGATGTTGTTCTTCCTATGGGGATGCAATCACCTCTGCTCCTACAGTACTTCCATGATCTCCCCTAGAGGGGTCCCTGAGTTTAGTCCAATCATCCACATCTGCATGGGTCACCATCACAAAAGATGGGAAAGGACAGTACATACACATCAAAGGAAAAATCCACTAGGTGATATCTCAATTCTGAACATTTATACCCCAAATACAAACCCACAGACAAAATGACAACCCAAAGATTAGGAAAAGATCTTTACCAACCAAACTCGGATAAATGGCTAATATCCAAAATATACAAAGAACTCAAGAAGTTAGAATCCAGAGAACCAAATAACACTATCAAAAAGTGGATTACAGAGCTCAACAGAGAATTGTCAACTAGAAATATCATATATCTTAGAAGTACTTAAAGAAAGGTTCAACATCTTTAGTCATCAGAAAAAACGCAAATCAAAATGACCCTGAGATTCTACTTCACAGCAGTCAGAATAGCTAAGATCCAAAACTCAGGTTACAACAGATGCTGGTTAGGATGAGGAAATAGAGGAACATTACTCCATTGCTGATGGGACCGCAAGCTGGTAAAAGCACTTTGGAAATCAATATGGTGGTTCCTAAGAAAACTGGAAATAGTTCTACCTGAAGACCCAGCTATACCAATACTGGGCATACACCCAAAAGATGCTCCAAAATATAACAAAGACACATGTTCCGCCACGTATATAGCAGACTTATTTATAATATCCAGAAGCTGGAAACTAAACCAGATGTCCCTAAATAGAGGAATGGATACAGAAAATGTAGTACATTTACAAAATGGAGTACTACTCAGCTATTTAAAGTAATGACTTCATGAAATTTGCATGCAAATGGATGGAACTCAAGTTGATTCTTAATCACATAATGAAATATTTTGCAAGTAAATCTGAAAACTAGGAAGGAAGTGGAACATAAACCTTGCACATAACACCAGATTGAAAGATTCTCATACCTGCTGGCCATATGATGTCAACTGAGATCTGCAACATGGTGTATTAGGGCTCATTCCCTATGGGAGTATTAAAGTGAAGAGGAAACAGGAGTTGGATTGAGTCTCTTTTAGCAGCTGCTGCTATGTGGAGATATTGCTAAGTAGCAAGCAGGCTTCTACTAGCAGAGAGAGTGCAACTGCCATTGTTCTTCCTACCAGAGCCTGCAGGGTACTTGGCAAACAAGCCAGGTGCAACAGCTAGGAACTGAGGTTAGGGCTACCAGGCAGGAAGTGTTCTTGGTAGGCCCAGGCAGTTCCAGTGCTGAAAGCTTCAGGAGATTGCTCTCTTCAGATTGATGTACTACTCCTCTTATGAGGGAAGCTCTCTGACAATCCTTGATAAATGATTCTTACACATGTTTATTTCTTCTGTATAGGATCTTATACATGTTGTGGTGGGTGGGGGTTCTGACAGAAGATGCTTTCTATTGACCTGGTCTGAGATGTTAGGGATGCCTCCTCTGCATGTGAAAGTGTTTGGGGTACTGCCCCTGTGTGGTTGATCAATGTTATCCATGGGTGTGCTGTGGTCATGCAACAGCAGCCTGGTCAAAAGGAGGT